>NW_015387025.1:238463-246093 GCF_001527695.2 Protobothrops mucrosquamatus
TATTATTCTCCCTATATTGTGTATCTGTATACCTACCTAGAAAATTGAGGGATTCCTGATATTTTCCTTTTCTCCGGTTTCTCTGCCTAATAAAAGATTTATATCTTTTGATACTCCAGGTCCTGTTGTGCTACCTCATTGTGGTGGTTGGGTATTCCTGGGAGAAGTAAGTGAGGAATGTCTGGACTTTATGCCAAGAAAATAAAATCCCATCAATCACTGAACACATGAAGATCATCTCATTTGCCAAGTTAAAGCAAGCATTCCACCTCAAGCATTCCACCTATATGAGGTGGAATATTATTTTAGAGACAATGGCAAAGGCATCATTTCATACTGCATGGGAGATGGCAGTGGAGAACCACACTTGTTTTTTTTTACCAAGTAAACCACATAGATAAAAAAATATAAAATGTTTTATGATAGTGCTAGATGATAGGTTCCTCAAGTTGGGTGGTACTCAACATGCTACTGACAAAGAGCTAAAAATCTTTTGGAATATTAATGGTGTTTATTATGTGGCTAGAATAATGCCTTTGGAGTTATTCTAATTGTTGATGTTGCCATAAAGGGGGAAAAAATCCAAAGCTACAAAGTCAGAATTATAGTTGGAATGTAAAAAACATAAACATGGCAAAAATTCAGCATAATGAAAGATGAAACGAACAATCTACAGATTGAAACTTAGGCATCAGCAAACTGAACTGGAGACTTCCAATCAGAAGATCATTCCATTTATTAGTCAAGACATGAAAAATAAAGAAGGAATGATGTTGATTTCATGGACAGGAAAAATATAGCAAAAACAGTATTTGGCTGCAGTGTGATCAATGAGTTAATAATATTAATTACATTGTCAGGACAACCCTGTTTTATGACAATAATCCAAGATTATGCTCCAATCACTTATGCAGCAGAAGAGGATGAATTTTATGGTCAAGTTCAAATTGAAATCAATAGAACATGCAAGCAAGATGTGTTTCCTGTGGTTGGAGACTGGATTGTTGAAAGTATTAAAAAGGAAAATGTACTTAGACAGTATAGCTTAAGAAACCAAAATAAAGCAAAACTATTAATTTCTGATAATCCATTGTTTTTCTTTGCTAACAGTTTTCAAACAACTAAAATGATACTAGTATACATAGGCATCACCAGATAAAGTATACAGAAATGAAATTGAGTATTATTGGTATAAGGAGATGGAAAAGCTCCATTATAAAAGAAAGAAGTATGAAACAGATCAAATTCATATGCAAGTTCCAAGTTAAGTCAAAGTGAAGAAGAAAGCCCACCAGTTTCCATGATATGTTCTTGACCACTTACCCACCATTTTCAAGAACATTAGGACTTGCTTTGAAATCCTATACCTTACTGATAAAGAATCTGAGGAATGACAAGAAGAAAACTCAAAGCAAGGAAAGACAAAAAAAAAATTCTCAGGAAAGAACTTAACAAATAATTTCAAATAGGTTTCAGAAGAGACATGAAACAATATTATAATAGTAAAGATAGTGAAGATGAAAATAAATGGTGAAAGTCTTTGAAATATCTCTAAACTCAGGTGGTGCCATCCACAAATTGGTATGCTAAAGGATACTGATGGATAGATATTGGAGTTACAGATTCCAAAAGATAAAAGATGGAAGGAGTATACTAAATTCTCTACAGTACAGATGTCAACATCCAAATACCTTAGAAGATTCTTATGAGAACTTCTGGTAGAAGAAGATGTTAGATCCGTTCTCCACACATTATCAAGTTAAAAGGCTAAAGGAATTGATGTAATATTTATAAAAATATAGCAAGAAAAGTATCTATAAAGTTCTAACTAAGCTATATCACCCAGTATCCAACAGACTGAAAGAGATCAATCTATATACCAATACCATAAAAAAGGAGATTTAATAGAGTTTGCAAACTGTCATACGATGTCCTTAATTTCATGCTTTAGCAAAATAATGTTGAGTACTCTCAATGCAGATTAGAACACTGCATGGAAAGACATATGCCAAATGTTCAAGCTGGCTTTAGAAGAATATTAGAATATTATTGCTGATGCATGCTGAATAATTAAAAAAGCCAAATAATACAAACAAAAAGTCAATAGAGCTTCAAAGTGTTTCATTGATTATATTGCCTGATTGTGAAACAGATCAGACTCATCTGCAAATTCCATGTTAAGACCTTTTATTGTATTTATCATACCAATTTGTGGAATGTTATAAAAATGGAAATCCTAGAACATTTTATTGTCATAATGAGAAACTTATAATAGCTGAGGAAGCTTCAGACTGGGTGGAATATGTAGATAGTAAGAAATATGCAAATACCATGACCTGGGCAAAAGGGGGTAAAACATTTCTAAGTCCAAAACAATGAGATAACATTGAAAGTGCCACCCTATTTCTGTGGAGAACAATATAAGTAGGAGGAGGTACAGCAGATTCTCAAAAATATGTGATTATAGCCAATCTCAATAAAAGTAGTTTTAATCTTCCTGTGGAATTAATATACTGATCTGTTCTAATCAGTGGGATGGACAGAATAAGACATGCTATATGCTGAATATATAGCGAGGGAAGCTGGATTAGAAAATGAGCATTTTAAAAAAAAACTGAAGGAGTAAACATCTGTCAGCTGAATTATGCTGATGACATAATTCTGATTGTTGAAAATGTAAACAATTTTCAAACTTTAGTACTGATAGTCAAGGAGCTCTGTGAAAATGATTAAACATGAAGAACAGACTCATGATAAAGGATACATTTTGTGTTGGGCAAAATTTTTGCTCATCTGGTTTTAAAAAATGAAAATTTTCTTAATGTTCAAATTTCTTCCAATTTCAGCAGTACTTTTTGAATTATATTGTGGAGTGCATCAGAAAACAAATTAATATTTGCAATAGCTATTTTGTTGTCATTTTCATGAATGCTTCTACCAGAATACATAACTACAACTCATCAACTCACAGAGGTGATAGCAGCCTATAAGACATTTAAAAAAAAATCTATGCCTCATTACATAATGAAGTTAAGCAATAAAGGGTTACAGCATCAGCAACTAATTACCATTTGTCATAAGCAAAACTAAGAATTCTCATATGGACTAAGGAACAAATCCATATCACTAGATTTCAGTCTAATGCCATTTACAGATTCTGTTAATGAGATAATTATTTAAATCAATTATTATATCTCAAATTAAAATAAATAATAAAGCCCTATATGTAAGCAGAAAATGAAGCTACTTTATTGTCCTTGAAGGATCAAGTAGGGTTCAGCATGATCCTGCGTTCAAAAGCATCTTCAGTAAAGCCTGTTTGCTTGGATAAGTATTAGTCTGGGGTTAACTTCATTAGCCAATATAAATTCATAACAGAATTTAACTTACTGATTGAGAATTCACCTTGATTTATTTTGAAACTGAATTGATTGATTCAATCAGAGACTGAAAGAAATTCATGAGGTCTTTATTAGCTCATAATTCTCTTTATGAGCAGATGTATCTGTTGCTTAGAAAATGTACCATCATTGATTGGTCAATAATGGGCAAGTATTAATCATTCAGCACGAAGCCTCCAATCATGAGGCTTCCCATGCCACCCAGTTTACTTCCTGCCTCCTATCTACTACCCACTTAACATGCCCTAACTTCAGTCTGCCAGGTTAGGGTGTACTTGACTTTTTTTTTTAACATAAAATAACATTCAACATACCGTAAATAAAAGTTCTTGGCAATTGATTTCTCAGTGAATTATATTGCCTGCAAATTGTGTTTCCATTTTATAAAGTTCTAGTTAATCAAATACAGTTTTATCAAAAAGGAGTTAAAAAAACTATATCTCAATAGTGTATTTATCAATGATAGCAACTTTAAGTACAATATTGTTTGTCAAGATACTGCAGCTATAATCTTCTTGACTATAAGCAAAAGAATTTGTGGTCACAGGAAAACCTTAGATCCAATAACTTACATCTTTCTAAGACAGAGCTTTTCCTTTGCTGCCATTTCAGATACTATGATATAAAGTAAGAAAGATATATACAGCATTACACATTTGCTGTAGACCCATTTATTAGAAAGCCTAGGGATGTTATTTTCAATGAAGCTATTTAAGTCCAAAGTTTATTGAATTTTTTAAAAAATTAATTGCTAGTTTGAAAATGATTTCAGTGGCTTAAATTTTGATTATGAAAATTGCTTGGATTGTGGAAAAGAATTAAATGTGTGCTTACTCATCCTGTCATAACTATGTCATCAGATTCCATAATGCCTGTCTTTAAGTACAGCATGGCCTTTATTTATTTCTGATAGGATTGATACTCATGGTTTTAATATTATTATCTGCCATGGGCTAGTGGGGACACAATTAATTGGAATTAATTATATTAGTGCATTTTAATATACAACATAGTGTTGTTAGTAAAATTTATCATATTAATAGTTTGTTAATAATTGACTAAACAGACAGTCTATAATAGAATCCTAAAAGCATTTCTGTCATTGAACAATCTCTTTGTTCTGAATGGTAATATGGATGGCAAACTTTTCATTAAAGGTGTCAAATATGCTTTTAAAGACAATGATAGTAATTGTAAACAGTTGGCCAGTGTTTAGGAGAGGTGAAAAAAGTTGTGACATTAGATTGTAACTGGTGGAAGTTAGAACTTGGATAAATGAGAATCTCTGAAAAGTACAATGGGTGTGGGGGAAATTTAGAAGAGAGATAAAGAAGCTGCTTTAGACAAGGCTATGAAACAAAAGAGGGAAAAGGGGTAATCTGTAGAGGTGAAAGAAAAAAGAGGCAGCACTTTTAAAGCAAGAGAGAAATAAAGACCATTGCTTTCTCCCTGCAGTCTTTCTGCCAAGCTAAGATTCCACTCCTTGCAGCTAGAAGGGGAGGGCATGTTTGGGAAGCACAAAAGAAATTAAGAGATTTAGGCAAATGCTGAGAGAGAGGCTATCCATTTTACTAGGTAGGAAAATGCCTAATAAGTAGGCTGAGGAAGGACTGAAACTTGAAGAACTTGGAATTTTCTTTCCAAGGGAAGGGAAGAATTGGTTTGCTTAAATATTGGTGGTAAAAAGGTACCCCTCCCCCCACAGATGTAAATTGCATTCACTGTCAAACTTATGAAGCTTCCCTCCTTCCCCAAATATATGAACTACTGAAAGTACTCTTGTAAGAAAACATTCACAGCAAACTGAATTGCCCGAAGGGTGACAGGAAGAAGGCTCAGGAACCTGTGGTTCAATAAACCAGTTTGTTTCAATTCACTGACCATATCTCAAATAGTATGGCTAGGATGCTGACCTACTAGGAGGAAGGGATAAATAATAATAATAAGGTCACACAGATGGGCTTATCTAAAATATTCCACTGTCATGCTGAAATTTCCACTGTATCTGCTCTTTTCTTTGTCTTGCATTTGCAACATAATGGACTAAAGTTATATAAGTTGTGGTTTTGCTTATGGCCACTAAGCAAGAGGCATCAAAACTTTGAGGAGGATCCAGTATACACTGTATTGTTATTATTTTTTCTTCCTAGCATTTTCTTGCAAGTGCAATGTCTGCTTTTTTTCAGATCAATTGAATGTCGATCCATTGGTTGTGACAGGGATTGACCCAAGCTTGATGTTATGGACTGAGAGAGTGACTGGTCTAAAGCCACCCAGCCAGTTTTCATACCTAAGATGGACTAGAGCTCACAGTCTCCTGGTTTCTAGCTTGGTGTCACTAGATCAAACTGTGAGAATGTTGTTCTCATATACAGCATTGCTATTGTATACAAATAAAATTATGTTGTATCTTCACAGAAATTTAGTTGCTTTAGGTGAAAATGTACTAAAGAAGGAAAAAAGGTAAATAGTAAACAAAAATATGGGTATAACAACAACAACAAAAACATGAATAATGTCTATGGCTAATATATTCTAAAACACCATTAATAGTGTAGAATACTATAAGACATTTCTTCTACAATTTCTAGTCAAAGCATTTCCCTACTGAACTGTCAAAATATTTAGCTGGCACAAATGAAATCAGTAAGAAGCAAAAAAAGTTACAAATAACAATATATTACAATGCAATAGATAATATGTGGGCTATATATCAGATTGAATTATGAACTCTAGAACAGGGGTCCCCAACTCACAGGCCATGGCCCACTACTGAACTGTGACCCATTCAGAACCGGGCTATGGAAGCGGCGGGTGAGTCCATGCATGCATGTGCAGCTCCACTTGTGCTCACAGTGGACAGGTGATTGTGCACATGCAGTTCCATTTGTGTGAGTGGGGGGCACACGTGCCTGCTGCTAGTGCAATTGGAGCTGCGTGCATGCGCACTCGCCTGCCATTCACGTGGAACCATTCCCTCTCCCCCCTCCTGTCCACAAAGCCAGAAAGGCTGGAGACTGCTCCTCTAGAACATATATTTGGAATGAGATACCATTCCATGTATAGAAATCTGGTCCAAAAATGGTTTCCAAATAAAATGGAATTTTATATCAGAGTAATTTGTTTAGATATAAAGTTATCCTAGAATGTATTGTACCTTTAGGAGACTGACTAGTTGAATATATTTAAGAAAAAGAGGGGGAAAAACATCTCTTAACAAGCCTCCTCTCAAAATACAAAGAGATCCTATCAAGTTCAGTAGCTTAGTATTGTTTATCTTTATTGATACCTTTGATTATTTTTGAAACAGTAAAACAAAAATATTGGTTCCCTGTTCATAGTTAGAGATCTGACATTTTTCTTATTGAATTTGCAAAGTTTGGGAGGAAAGAAATCATTCTTAACAATCCTTTCATCTAGCTGAAGCCTGGGCAGCCAGGTTGATTAAAGTGAATCATGAAGGCAGAGCAATTCTGCTGAGAGAAAGAGAGAGGTCCCATGGGAGTCAGCTTCTCAAATGAAGAATCAGCTTCTGAGTTAAAACAGTTTCTACACTTGTAACAACAACAACAACAACACCACATTGGCTTTTGATGTATTAATTTCTAAATCCATAATTCCCATGGCATTATACAACCTAATACTTGCTGCCAATCATTCTAGTCTCAGCCGACAACATCACATCATATTCATTGTTATCTTCAACTAACATTCCTTCAACCACAACTTTTCCATAAACATATTGTCAACTTTAGAATGAGCATGGCTGCAGCCATTTTTTCCTTCTCATTCCTAATTGCCACATAGCACAGAGGGAGGGAGGGTTGCCAGGTATTGCACTAGACCAGGGGTGTCAAACTCAATTTCACTGAGGGCCACATCAGGGTTGTGGTTGACCTTGGGGGGCTGGGTGGGCGAGGTCAGAGTGGGCGTGGTCAGGGTGGGCATGGCCAACTCAACATCGCTTGTGTTGGGGGGCACCTGTGTGATCTGGGCGGGCTGGGGGGATAAAGATCTTTATCTTTATACTATTGTTAACTTATTTTAATAGACTGATTTATTTATATTTATTGATATAGAGCAGTGTTTCTCAACCTTGACAATTTTAAGGCATGTGGACTTCAACTCCCAGAATTCCACAGCCAGCAATGCTGGCTGTGGAATTCTGGGAGTTGAAGTCCACATGCCTTAAAATTGTCAAGGTTGAGAAACACTGATATAGAGCCAGA
>NW_015387025.1:246533-266338 GCF_001527695.2 Protobothrops mucrosquamatus
AATAAATAAATAAATAAATAAAGGAACCTTGGAGGTCTTCTAGTCCAACCCCCATGCTCAGGCAGAAAACTCTATACCATTTCAGACAATTTTTTGCTTGATAAAAGATCATTTCTGTCTTACAGACAGTCCTAATTAAAAACAACTCATTCAGTGACTGTTTGAACTTATTATGGTGCTGAATGAGCAGTAATTAGGAATGGGCCTCATACTTATGGCTATTGCAATATCCCATAGTAACATGCAGTGCTTTTTTTGTAAAAAAAAAAAATGTGCCGGAACTCATGCATGTCATACAACCCGCCTTGCCTACCCTACAAGGTTTCATCCAAAAAAGGTGCCGGAACTCTGTTCTGGGCGTTCTATGAAAAAAAAGCCCTGGTAACATGATTGCAATTTGCAACCTTTTCTGCCGGCTTCTGACAAGCAAAAGTCAATGAAGAAATCAACATAAAGTTGTAGTTCAGGGTTATTAAAATTTGTACTTAAAATCAGCATAGTCCTTGCTTAATAAGAGCAACTGGGATTGCCAGAACTGCTGCTCCTAAGTGGTGCAGTCATGTGGTTTTTCAGCTTATGATTGCATCACTTAATGATGGAGTTTCTTGTCCCAAATAGTGTTGTTAAGCAAGGACTACCAAAGAACTCTCCAGAAGGGACTTCCTGTTTTTTCATAGGATTTTTCAAATTGGATTATAAATTAGATTAGATTAGAATTTGTAGCCAGTCATAAATCTGTAGTATTTTCCTCCACTTTCTAGTCATCTCTTATGAACTAGAAAAAGTGATGAGCTTCAGGTTATTGAGTTTCCTTCTTAGACCTTCAAAATATATAGTGATATGATTGCAGCTTTTGTTAGTGGTATTAATTGTCTCCACACAAATTAGCATGCAGGAATCCTTGTCAGTGCACCTGATAACCATGGAAGTGTTAATCTCCAGCTATTGCTCTTGGCAAAAATCTTGCTTCATAAGCCTGTGTGTCTGGTCAGCATACAATTTTTTGGATTCCTTGTAATACGAAATCAACCAATTAGCAGGAGTTTTCTTATCTTTTGGCAGGAAACAGCTGAATCCCCTCTCGTCTTTAGGGATCAGCCATTTTGTTTCGGTCCTGCAATTTTCTTCTCCTCAAGGCTCAGACCTTGTTTCCTCTGCCAGAGGCTGAAAGGTGTTCCTGAATTCCAGAAGTGCAGAATATCTTTTACTTGGCTTGCTTTTGGTTGTTGTGAATTCACTCTTGTGAATTGGCCCTGCTAATATAATAATACTCATACACAACTCTATAATGAGACAAACCTTGGAGTATTATGGATATTTGTGGACACCTCACATTATCCAAATATTATACAGCTAGAAAAGGTGCAGAACCAAATAATTAGGAGGCTGGAACAGTTTTCTTAAGAGGCCACAGAATAACAACAATGGTCTTTTATGTTGGAATTTAAGGATGGTAATGGGAGATATAATAGAAGTATATAAATTTATACATGGCATAGATAATATGGAGGAAGGAACAAATTAGAAGCTGTAGTCATTCACTAAAACAAAATGCAGAGAATCAGAAGAGGCTTATGGAAATGCTTTTTCAGTTCATTGCTGTAACATTGTTCAATTCACTGCTAGCGAATGCAGTTTTGCCAGCTTATTTTGATAATCTCAAAATGGATGGATTTATGGAAGAGCAGGATATTAATGACTATAAGTACTGGCAGCTATTTACTTCCTCCTAAATCAGGGGTAGTCAACGTTGGCTCTTTTATGACTCGTGGACTTCAATTCTCAGAATTCCTGAGCCAGCTAAGCTGGCTCAGGAATTCTGGGAGTTGAAGTCCACGAGTCATAAAAGAGCCAAGGTTGACTACCCCTGTCCTAAATCATAGCAGCCCTAAATACTACTTTATTTCTATTGCAAGCCTATGGGTTTCCCAAATGCACAATACACTGAATTACATGGTATACAGCTTGACCTGGCAAGGTTTGTGTTGTGATTGTATGGATTTCTTTTTTGTTTGATTATCTTCTTTATAGACAATTGTACCTCTCAGTTCTTGTTGTAGGAATTTTTTTTTTAGGAATTCCCTATGAGAGAGTTTCAATTAAATTAAGGTACAAACCACAGACCAAGAGGCCAAATTTCTTTGGTATTTAAACAAGATTTAGTTTATTATGCAAAATATACACGAATGTGTTAGACCTGATACACACAACTATTGGACTTATCTGTGGCTAATAATATAAGTGGCAATCTTTTAGCTATAAGTGAAAAATGATGATATTTAAAGTTATACATTACTATTTTTCCAACAATACCACCTTTTCCAACAATAATATCACTGTTCTTTCCCTAGCTGTTACCTTTAAGGACTGTTTTTTTCCCTTCCTAGTGTTTTCTTGCAAATGCATGGTTTTCTATTACCCTACACTTAACCCTATATGATCTTCTGTCTTCCAGCTTTTGTCTTTCAGTAGGTGCTACTGACGTTTGAAGTAGCCTTGTAATGTCTCCCTTTTATTGAACCACTTCTCTAGTTCTCTGTCCTTATCAGTTCATAGGAGGGGGAAAAACAATTACTTGTTGCTAGCTTGCTGGCAGTAGCTGGTTTATGTCTTTGAAAGAGTTATGAGGCTGTAAGACTCTGTTGCTCCTTTCACAGCTATAGTAGCTTTCAAGTCTCTTTGCTCATTCCACCAATTGTTTTGGTATCACTTTCTCCATACACAACTGACTGCTTTAGCTCATCAGCATATTTTTCTTTCTCTCTTCCACAGACAACCAAATTCTGTGCCGTCAGCATTTCTATTTTAGCTTTCCGTAGTACAAATGTGGAACTTTCAATCCATCAGAATAGAGCTGGAAGGGACCTTGGAGGTCTTCTAGTCCAGGGCTTTTCAACCTTTTCACAGATTGTACCACTTTTCGGACATGACAATATTCAAATACCACCAGGGCTTAGCAAGGTGTCAAAAACTTGATGACTAAAAAAGGGGGGGGATTTTGGGCTTTACTGGTTAGATTCATTTGTTGTTATAGAAATGGCTAGTTTGTAATACTATGGAAAAGTAAAAAATTGAAGTTCAATGTTAATACTTCCTACTGCAACAGTGGAACTCAGAAGTCAATGCTTTTTCTTTTCTTTTTCCCTTCTCCCCCTCACTTTCCCCTTTTTCTCTCACCCTTCGCTCACCCTTTACTAGCAAAAGCCTCTCGCTTGCTCTCTTTCACTCACACATTGCTCGCAAAAGTTTCTCTCTTGCTCTCATTCACTCACACGTTGCTCGCAAAAGCTTCTCTCTCACTTTTTCTCTCACCCTTCGCTCACAAAGGCCACTCGCTTGCTCTCTCCTCACCCCTTCACTAACAAAAGCCTCTTCTAATCTCTCTCTTTCTGTGTGTTTTTTTTATCTCCTGCCAAAACCTGCTCCTTTTATAGCTTCTCCTCTCTCTGCCCCCCTCCTCCCCCTTTTCTCTTCCAGGTGTGCCGGCAGCTCCAACCAACATGGAGCCGCGTGCACAGATCCTGGGGCTTCTGCCGAGCTCTGCAGCTCCAGCTGATCTCCTCCAGGCCTGCGTGGTGCCTCTTTAACTCGTTCCCTCCCAAGCTACACTTGCTAGGGGTCGCGTGCCACCTGCCAGGTGCTAAAAGGTTGAAAAGCCCTGTTCTAGTCCAATCCCCTGCTCAAGCAGGAGACCTTATAACATTTCAGACAAGTGACTGTCCAGTCTCTTCTTAAAAACCTCCAGTGATGAGGCACCCACAACTTCCGATGGCAAGCTGTTCCTTGGGTTAATTGTCCTTACTGTTAGGAAGTTTCTCCTTAATTCCAGCTTGCTTCTCTCCTTGATTACTTTCCATCCATTGTTTCTTGTACTGCTCTTTGGTGCTTTGAAAAATAAGTTGATCCCCTCCTCTTTGTGGCAACCTCTCAAATACGGGAATATGGCTATCATGTCCCCCTAGTCCTTCTTTTCTCTAAACTAGCCAAACCCAAACCCTGCAACTGTTCTTCATATGTTTCAGTCTCCAGGCCTTTAATCATCTTAGTTGCTCTTCTTTGTACTTTTTCTAAAGTATCAACATATTTTTTATAATGTGGTTGCATTTTATGACTGCATCACTTAGCAAGAGGGTTGCTGGTCTCAATTACCATCATGAAGCAAGAATTACAATTATTGTTTGTTTGTTTTCCTTGTTCACTCATAGAGCTCCGTGTGATCATGAGCAAATTCCTTGCTATCTTTTGTATTGCATTGAGTACTGAAATTTACTTCAACAATTACCATTAAATACATTAAAATCATTCTTAATAGGGAAACAACCTTAAGTTTCTTTTCTAATCCAAAAGGTAGTGAATTATGTTATTTTCTGTTTAAGCTCTAAATGTAAGCATTTGAAAGTAACTCCAGGCAATTGGTTTCTTTACATCATCCATGCTAATATGATCTCCACAGTTCTGTAATATTTAAAGAACCATTCTCTAAGCCTCTGAAAAATGAAGAACTTAAAGTCAGCTGTGAAAAAGGAAGTTAAAGTTAGCTCCACAGATTTAGATGCCTCTTAAAAATTCCACACACAGCATGGGTTATCAATAATTTGATGTGAAACTGGCACACAGTACTCTGTATTTATCTTTCTTTTAAGTCAGCACATTATCTATTATCTAAAGCCTTTCCTTGAATTTAATAAATTTGTACTTCCCTCCAAAAGAGATGGAATACAAAGATTAATTTGTGGAATAAACCTGAGAATCCTGTCATTAAATCATGATCAACTTAAAAATATAAAAATCTTTCAACTGAAGTTTTGCCTGTAAATGTTCTTATGAAAAAAATTCCTAATATTTATAATTCTATATAAAACCTTTAGCTGTGCTCCTGATTCAGAAGATTGATTTAAAAAGGGATCTTTTGTAGTATCACAGAACAGTAGATATGTAGGGTCATTTCCCAGCAAGGCAGATTATTTACATAAAATTGCATATACCCTTGAGCAATTCGTCCTACCTTCATTGCTGGTACTAAAATAAAATGATGTTAATTACCAATTAACAACTAAATAGTTGTTAGCTATGTGCTGATGTTTACTTCATTTTCTTTTGTAGGAGTTGACTTGTGTGGCTATTTCAAAATAGAAAAACATTTATTTTAGTCAGTACTGTATAGAAATAGGTTGTTTCTTAAATTAAAGTTACCCTTTAATTATCAGTACTGTTGCTGCCTATAAGAGATAGTCATCCTCTTTGCGAGATGCCTAAATCTGATGTGAAATCATTTTGCTAAATTGCATTGGGCTCCCTGATTTAAATGGAAGCATAGGCACTGATCTGTTTGTTCAAGGTAAAAACAATTTGTTAGTAAGAAAATAATTTAGTTGCACAATGTAGTTCAAGTGCATTTGAAGTAAATAAATTTGTAGAAATGTTCCTTTGATGCTCAAGTTAAAGGTAAAGATTTGTTAAACATGATTGGTGAAAAAAAAATACTTGCTCTTTTTTACACTGTGACTTTTGTTTCATAGTGGGTTTTTTAATGTATTTTTTTTTAAAAAAAATATTGCTCTTTATTATTTACATGGGTTTTGTGGAGAGTTTATTCTTCAGAAAACCCTAAAATGATCCCTTGTACCACTCTAAACTAGAGTTCTGATGCTTTCGTGTCAAGAGGAGTTCCTCAAAGACTCATGCATTGAACTTCAATCTGTGCAGACACTCACTCCATTTCTCTCATTTTACATATTGAAATACACGGCCTGGGTGTGATTGTGTCTGCACAAGTTACCCCAAATATCTGCATGTTTTGCAAATATACCCTAAATAAATAGTAAAATGAATTGATTGATTTTTCTACATACATATGAAATAGAGCTTGTTAATGCACTCGAGTATTTAAACTGTGAACACCTTCATTGTGCATGAAAATAAGTTTTGCAGTCTGTACAGAATGGATGTGCTGGCTTTAATTTTCTCTTTTCTCCATTCTGCCTTTCTGATAAACAGCCCTTATCTCCGCCCAACATACAACAGAGGCTTTACATTATTTAACAAACAGCAGGCCCTCATTCAAATCCAAATACTTTTGGAGAGAAGGGAACCATAAAAACACTGTAATACTTTTGAAGTGTATTTCAGAAGTGAAGCAACTTTTGGCCATGAAGCTTCTTCTAGGAATGATTTAAAAATCATGAACATTTTAATAGGAATAATTCATACAATAAATGCTTCGGGTAAAATCTGTTCCAGATCTGAAATCGGCTTAAAGAAGAAACTGTGGATCTAAAGAAAAATGACGAAAACCACACACATATTTGTATACATTACCAATTGGCAGCTCATTGTTTGTAGGAAACATGGACTGCCAATCCTTTTTTGGCAGTCTGAAGAATCCCCTAAGCTTGATATGGCAACATATGGTAGCAGATTTCCCATTTCCAGTGATTTCGAGGTGAAAAGTCCAATATTTGAAGGATAACCCAGGCAATAGGATTTTTCCTTCCACTTGTCTCCTATGACTTTCAAAAATCTTTCCTGGATCATCTTCCCACTTTTCAGATCATACGTGAGGGAAGCAAGTTTTGAGTTACAATTTGATTGATGAATTGAAAATTCTGTTATAGATCATAGGATATGTTCATACCTGCTAAATATGTTGTTCTGAGCTAAATAAACTCTTTTGCACATATTAAATATCAAGCATATCTGCAATTCTGTTTTCTGAGACTGAGATAATTAACCAGCTACCAGGCAGAAAAAAAAATACTCTGGGGTTATTTGTTGTGGCCACAAATCAAGAGTAGATTAATTGTTTTGCCTTCCAATATGGAAACAGAATAGGATTCCAGCACATAGCTAAGAAAATAATAGGATAGCTGCAAGCAACCGCCAGCTTCAGAGACAATATATGACAGAATATCAATTTTTGGGAATAAATACGGAGTGGCCTATTGCCTGTAAGTCCTGCTGTGGGACTTCCAAAAATCATCTAAATTATCTTAGTGGAAAACCATGTAGTGAACAAAAGGATTGTTAATCTGATCTAGCAGGGTTTTCCCTACATTCATAAAAAAATAATCTCAGAATTAGTACACAATGAGATACTCAATAGCTAATGTGAATAGCTAATAATCTTCTCCTCCTAGATCATATATTTACTGGAATAAGTATGAACCAGCATTAATAAAAATTGTAATTGAACATCAAACTCCACATGCCATTGGTTTCCCAAAAGCAATTGAACCTGATTATTTGCATATAGGTATCTTTGGAATAAAGCTACAGTAGCATAAAAATAACAATGAATTTATTTTTAAAAAATATATCTTATTGATTTTTTTACAATGACAATCTTTAGTGCTTAGTAAACTGTGTTGTCTGAGTTCATATATTTAAAAAACAATCAATAATAATTTCTATAATTTCATAATCAGTCTATTATATTTCTTTGATCTTCTCTTCTTCCAATAGTGTTTTCCTTTTATCAACATTAAGCAAATATAGTTCTTAATACTTTCAATATATACAAGGTTGAATATAAATATTTTTCTTGTGTTTGTACAAATAACAGTAACATCAGCATATAACATCTTTTTGGATCCGCTTATGTTTCAGTTGTATTCATAAAAGTTATCTTATTAAGTCACTATATATCCTGTTTTCAAGATTCTTATTTAATCTTAATTTTTCCTCTCTATTCAAACCATTCTTATCACTCATAATTTTCTCAATGTTAATTATATTTAAATATCCAAACTTTCCATTCACATACACCATCCCAATATTTTTATATTTCATATATTATAAAGAATACTATACTACTTATATATCTTGTCCCTCTTACTGTAGGGCCCCTTTATATCCATGATTTATCTATTCTTTTAACCATATTCAAACAAGGGTTTATTCATATAGTACTCCATCTGGTAGGTCGAATCAAATCTCTTGAATCTAACTCTAGCCTTCTTCTTTTGTGAAGTAGTTTTCCAAGTCAGTGTATTCAGCTTGCCAGAGGATTCTTCCTGTATTTTTGTGAATGTTGTTGGGAATAGAAAAGACAAGTTAGGTAGAATGTCCGTTTTTTGTCTCCCAAACTCTAATAATTCTCCTGGCTGCTCTATAATCCATTTTGTTAGATCTTCTTTCCTATCTTCAAGTTTATTTTGAAGTTCTGAAAAATAAGATATCTTTTCCATTTCCATTGTTGTGGGAAAATCTTGCAAGTTTTCTTTTGTTTGTATTACACTGTAGTTCTCTTCATTTGTAGATTCCCTCTTTGGGTCCCTGTCTTCTAGTTTGTATTCTGTTATCTGGATTTTTTTTTGCAAAAAATGTTGGATTAAAAATTATTTGAAGGAAATTGGCTATATGATAACCTTTAAACAGAATTAGCAGGTGAAATTATCAAGCAGGCTTAAAGCTTTATAATGCAAATGAAAGGTTTACAATCAATATCATGGTTTTATTGTTTCTTTTTCAAATTATTTAAAATGGTATATATCACATCTTTAAATCTAACTTTTATTTCGAAAGGAATAGAAGACTAAAGTGCAATCCAGTATGTGTCTAAAAGGCAATCCAATGCATGCCTATTCAGAAACAGTCCTTACCGAGTTAAGATATTTATTTTCAAGCAAGTATAAACATGTTTAGAATTAAAGTCTAAAATTATTTTTATTACATAAATAAAGATATATATTCAAATAAGCAAAGTTATATCTCTGGAACAATTTCATTTTCAATAAACATATTTTCTAAACCAGACATAATGATTTTTATTTTGTTTTATTTTTTTGCTTAAATTTAATGAACCTGTCTCCTTTGTAAGATGCCATTGGAATGACAAACTTTGGAAAATTGTAGTAGTTGCTAATGATGGAACATGCATAATAAATTGTAGGTTTTAAACACAGTGAATTTGAATGAAACCTTTTCCTCGGTGTTGTACTTCATTCCTGAAATCCGCAGTGGTGGACATGATTGGAATGTAGCCACAGGAAGAAAGTAATTGCATACAACAAGATTGGTTGTTTCTTGACACAAAAAGACACTGCAGCATACATACTTTTGTTGCAAGGTAGAAAAAAACCAACCTCTATTTTGTTACTGCAACTATCAACAGAAATAAGGGGGAGAGGTTATCCCTGTAATTAATCTATTTCCATTCAATGAAAGTAAAATTCAGTATAAAGAGACATACATTGACAAATTCTGTCCACACCTTTCAACTGATGCTAAGATTCCCTGATATGAAGGAGTTCTGGGGCCTGTGATGGATAGTCAATAAACATGTCAAGTCAATGCGAAGGCAGCTAAGGCAAACTGTGCTTGGGACTGTTAGGAAACGGATGATGTATCACTTAGCATTATAAGAGCATAAGAAGGCTCTTCTAATCCAGAATCTTATTTTCAACAGTTCAAGCAGAAACTGAGAGTAGTGTATTCCAGTGACAGCTATTCAAAGGCATATTCTTTCTGATCTGAAAAATACTAAGGATCCTTTTCCTCCATGAATTTGTCCCAGGGTTTGCAACATGGTGTCCAAGGGTTGGCGATACAATGTCCATGTCACCCCCAACACTACCAGATAGCATCACTGTCCCCCACAATGTGTATTTTTAATATTTAATGCTTTAAAAGCAAAGATGGCCCAAACAACAAGCAAACTCTGTGAGATTTTACCTATTTTTTTATTAGTTCTCATTGTTTAAATTTTGTTGTCAGTACAAATTACATGAACTTACATGATGATTTTTTCTACCATCTGAAAAGGCTTGAGATTATTTATTTGTTACATTCTTATTAAACATAGGCCTTGCATTCTCACCATATGTTTATCAAAATTAATTTTTGTATACCTAGATTCGGCTTTCCAGAAGGCCTAACAGAGAATTAACTTAATGTTATGTGCAAGTGTATAAGAAAGCATGAGCGCTGCTTTAGCTTTGGGATGCGGAATTTAAATGGAAGAAGTATTAAGGCTGCTGCTGATGCTGTAATTAGTTCCTTTCTTGCCCACAACTTCTTGTTTTACATCATTCTCCACAAAAGTGTTCCCAATGGGGTTTAACATGAATGCTTGAAGCAGGGAGGAGGAGGAGAAAGAGAGGAGAAGGAGAAGGAGGAGAATTTTTAAAAAAAAAATATTATTGGAGGGCTATTGAGAATTTGTTCCAACTGTTTGCTTGTGTGCTTTATGTGGGCAGTAGTGGATTAAATTATAATGCTAGTTGGAGGAAGGATATGACCATGCATATGTATGTATATTTTTTATTAATCTTGCTATGCAAATTATCTATAGGCCCTCTGGCTTTGATCATTTTTAATGGGGCCCTGCTGTGTGCTTTCTTTATAAAATGGGATATAAGTGGGCTATCCAAGTAACTAGAAATTACTGTTGCTTTTGCAACAACTGCTTGCATTTTGCAGTATCAGTAAATGTTTGTCAGTAATTTTTAAACAGTACACACAAATAAAAGGAAACATTGCACTAGCAATGTTTTAAGTTTGTAGATATAGTCTGATTGTAAGTTTTCTATTGTTTTCATTTCTGGTTCTAATTAGAAGCATATGGCCATTTCTATGCAAATGTAGCTTGTGGTGTCATTTCTTTTTCTTTTATACACATTATTTTCCATACATTTTGCACTACTGGCATGCCTATAAATTTTACTTCATACCTTAGAATAGCACTTATCTATATAAATGTACTTCATATTTATCTTGAGAGGCAGGGAAGATTTCTTAATATTTGATAAATCAGCTAATAAATATTAAAATACAGTAGAAATATTTTTTTAAAAAACTTTGAAACATATTAACTATGGAAGTACTATTTTTAAAACAGCATGGGGATTTTGAGAAAGTACTTATATTTAGCGTTTAGCTTCTCTTGATTATAGCTCATATAAATATTTTGGAATCCTGTAACCGTTTTGCTTGGACCAAGATTGGATGTGCTAATAAATCTGTATTTACATGAGGGACAGCACATTATATGAAAGGAGAAAAGGAAGGCGAGGCCCCATAGTAGTCCTCAACACAAGATCACAAGCCAGATAGCCCTTAACATATGATCACAATTAAGCCTAAATTTCTGTCACTAAACAATGCAGTTTTTAAGTGAGTTTTGTCCTATTTTGTGACCTTTTTTGCCACAGTTTAAGTGAATCTTTGCAGTTGTTAAGTGAATCATGCAGTCATTAAGTGAATCCAGCTTCCCTCTTTGACTTCTGGAATCCAGCTAAAAAGTTACAAATGGTCACCTTTATATATTTATAAATTATGTCTCCCTGTGTACACAAACATGTATTCATACACGCATGTGCACATATATACATATGGTTTAATAAAATTTGACATATACTGCACATAAACATAAAAATCATAATATAGAAACATATAGAAAAATAAACCAGCAAATGGAAAAGTAAACAGCTAACTTAAAAAAAAAGTATAGGCGACTTCCATCCTTAATTTTCCCCATGGAAAGCCATTTCTTTTACACCATTGTAATCACTATTTAAATTTTCTGTTCTCCCCTTATTTAATCTCTAAAATGCTTAATCATCAAGCTACTTTTCTCTAATTTTATGAAGCATCCCCATATTTAAACTCAACTTTTCTGCTTTCAGAGTTATCCTGCTGATGACAGATGGACAGAGTGTCTCAACCCCCTTTTTATTGATTAGCAATATTAAAAACAAATTTTATAACTATGATCTCTCTCACCCATTTTTTTTTAAATTAAACTGATCCAGTATCACCCGCCTCCTCCACACATAAAAATGGCCCAGCTGAATTTGACCTTTCGGTTAGTCAGCTTCCTGTTTTCCATTATTGAGAGGCAGAGGTCAGTGGAAAACGTACAAGCAGGACCAAAAGTAATAATATTTTGATAAAGCTCTGTACCTTTTTGTTTCCCTCTTTTGACCTGGATATTATTAATCTTTGTGAGTCATCTTAGAAATATCCTTTTTCTTTTTCACCTAAAGAATGACTTCTTTAAAAAAAAAAAAACTTAAACCAGACATTTTTCACTTTCCGTCTGCACAATCTTTCTTCTAACAGCTTTGTTGATTCTAGCTTCATTTTTTATTTTTGCTTTTTTTTCTGATAGAGTTAAACCATTGTTCAACAATGATTTGTTAAATAAGCACATTTGGATAGATTTGGGCATCAACTCCAGTTAGGTTGACTGAAATATAACAGAGTGCAGCATCAGCTTTGTGGATGAGCAGGTGGCTGCTGTGGCCAAGAAGGCATTTGCACAGCTTCACCTGATATACCAGTTGTACCATTTCTTAGATTGGGAAGCCTTCAGATAGTCATTCATGCCCTAATCACTTCATGGTTTGACTATGGCAATGCACCTTGAAGATCACTTGGAAGCTTCAACTGACAAAGGCAATGTTGGATATGCCTCAGTATGCCAGTGTGATACCTCATGAGCTGGTCTGCTTATGGGTATGATTCAAGTTATTTGAGGGACAGCCTGTATTACATGGAATCTGCTTGATTGATATGAACCAACAGGGTTAATGTGTTTCGGGTAACTTCAAATAAACAGTATCATCTTTCAGGATCCAAAAGGTGTATCTTCTCGGTCATGGTTCCTGCCCTCTGGAATGAATATTTCCCTGCAGTCTGGGTGGCTCTCGCTCTGGTAATGTTCCAGGGGGGCTTGAAAATCTGGCTTTTCTCTCAGGCTTTGATCTAGGGTGGCTAGAGAGCCTCACAAGGTTTGTTTTTGGACAGATTGTCCTCTTCTTCAACTGCTTATTCATTATTTATTTTGTTGGCTTTGTTTTGAATGATTGCTAGTTATCTTTTTTGTTACATTGTGAGTCATATGAAGTTGGGCAGGATCTGAATAAAATAATTTAAATTAAGTTAAAATAATTGTAATTGTAATTGTAATAAATTGTAATTTATTTGCCTTGAACAAGAAATTGTTTTAGTTGTTGCAGGGAAAAAATCTGTCTTTGGAGAAGTTTGGCTAGTTCTGACTTGAGTGTTTGTCAACTGCAAACCAAATATATCAGGAGAATTCATAACAGTAAAAACTTTATCAATAAATAGTAGTGCCACACAAAGAGATAGAGGTTATTAAAATTGTAGTGTGTGAGAAGGGACATTGCACCCAAGCAATAATAAAATTAAAAAGTAAATCTGGGCAGATGAATTGAGTTTTGTGTGCTACGGTAGTAAAGAATTCTGCAACTTGTTTGATATGCAGTACCTGTCACCTTGTAAATGATATTGGAATCTTATTTAGCAGTGAAGAAAATGCGGAACATTTACAGACACACACAAGCACACACAGTGCAGAAAGTGATTATAAGATATGAATATTCTTGATATTTTAGGTCAGCGGTCACAAAAGCTTTTCCTCTCAACCTTTCTAAATTTCATCCCAGATTCCTAGAACTGCAGCTGGTTGCAAATTTTTATATTGTGCAGGCCTTTCAACATCCTAAAAACTAGCCCTCTTGGGAAAAAAACTATACAGGGAAAATGTTGGCCGAGAAAAGATCTGATTCTATTTTCAGCAAGCATTCAGTCTCAACCAAAGGCCAAGAACATGCTCAGTTTTAATAGCTATTTCGGGAATTTCCTATGCGGTAGAACAGCCCTAGCGGGGAAAGTAGAGGTGAAAAAATTGCAGTGATATTGTCACCTGGTTGTCTATTACAAGCTGAATTGGTAAAGGGAACAAGCAAGCAAAATTACAGGTCCATTGGATTCAAAAGATTAACATTAATGCACCAAACTCCCAAAGTTTTAGTTCAGGTATCTTGTTTTACTGGTTTTGTTATATGAGATAATTTTTTAAAATTAAAAAATGAAAGTCTCCATAGTCAGGGCCTGTTATATATATTGTGTTAGGACTCTTATCTACAGTAATAGGCAGGTACTTTATCTCAATTTTAAGGCAACGGGATTTAGAACTGCTAAATTGTGTCTCAATCACATCCCCATTAAATTCAGCTCCATAGCTACAGACTCCGAATGCAGGTCTGTCAGATAATATTTCTAAATAAAATACAAATTCTTTTACATTTTTATCAAATGTACACCATATTTCAGCAAGGAGAATATTCTTTATATTTCCATAGAATTCTTGATGCTAAGGAATAATGAAATCTAATGCTTTTCACTGCAGCCATTTTTTCTTAGTTTAGCAAAATTCTGATCATTCCTCAAAAAGAATACTTGGAATAAATGATTTGTACTTATTGCTTTTCTTTCCTGCTCCTTTAATAAATGGCAGCCTGATCATTTGTATCTCCAGGAATGGTCAATTATTCTTGAGATGAGGGAGGAATTTATTCTATTCATGCAAGTCACTTTTCTTTAAAAACTTCAATAAGAAGGATAAAGCTGAGTCCATTCTTTTCTCTTAGAAAAATGAGTTCTGTATGGCTAAGCTTATAAGTGTAAAGGATCACTGAGTGACATGTCCATGCGAATTTGAGTTGAATCTCTAATCTATGATCTTGACATTGGCAAAATGGCATTTTCTGGTTGTATGCTACTGGAAGAGGAAAGCCCTCTCATATCAACATTTTTGTGCATATTTTTGTGAAGGATAAGCAGCCTAGGCAAAAATCAGACAAGAGGTATCTGAAACCCATAATAGGAATGGGGACATGGGGATGCCTCAGAAGGGGAGAAGTGCTTTCAGATTCTGTTACTGTGGCCTTACCAAAAAAAAAAAGTAGTGTTAGTACTCATGGTTTTGGTTTCTTGTCTGGACTATCATGAATGGCTGACAATTCCTATGGATAAAGTGATTTCAATATAAATAAACTAAGCAGAATACAAAAGTGGTATATAAACATTATCTAATCTAATCTAATCTATCTTCTTCTGAGGTCATACAGATCTTAATATTTACCTAGCTTTGTAATTTTACACATTTTCAAGTTTTGATTGAATATATGAAATAGTTTCTGATTTATTGTTTGTAATGAGAGAGGCAGAAAGAATGTTGGTCTATTACTGGGGAAATTATGTTATTTATCTTCCTAAAACTTTAATACAAGATGATTTCTGATCATCTTGAAGTTCTTTTCATTGTTGTTAAAAAAGAGACTTTGTTGTCTCATTGTCATATTATGGTTTCTTGCCTTTTGAACCTTTAAGGACAAAGAGAGCAACATTAGAATGTCCTATGCCTGAATAAACAGCCTTAATTCATCTCTAACTCTATTGATATCAATGTGTTTTCATCCTTATTCTGACATAGATTAAAAGTATATAGAATCTGTAGACTTTGTTACCAATATCTTGGAGGGAAGACAAGTGATTTGTAGTGTCTGGGATCAGACACAATAAAGGCAGGATGGAGAGCAGCACCAAGGACACCAAATTTCATAATGTATAGTATTTTACTGAGTGAAGGATGGTTAGATAATGCTTTAAATCTATAGTAGGAAATATTATTAAATTAGTTCCTTCCATAGCAGAAACACTAAAACTGTAATTTATTATGTTTTTTACTTTTTACTTTTTATTTTTTCTATATTGTGTTTTTAATATCTGTAAGCCTCCTAGAGTCGCTGTGAGTGAGTAGGCAGCTATATAAACTATCTAAAATAAATAAACAAACTCCAAAGACTCAACAAACTTGAAATTAACGCAGACTATGATTGTTTTTTTTAGAGCTGTCATTTCTACTGACTTCCTACTTACCTTTCTTGATATTTTTATTGTTTGACAAAATAGCCAGTAACATTCAGCCCTTAGCTGCATCTGAAGGTGGTTTTTTTGAATTTTAGCTTTTCTGATTTTCAATGCTTTTATTTTCAAGTGACAGCTCTGGAATAAACAGTTTTTCTTCTTGGGCAGCTTTCATTAGCAAAGCCAAGGCAGCTGAGGAGGATGGACGCTTTTCAGTTAGAATTCCTTTCCATTTCCAAAGCTCAACAATCCCCGCCCCCACCTCCACTACTTTCAAGTGTTATTTTACATACTGCTTGGCCAGTAAAATTTTAACTGCATTGATAAATCTTTTATGAACCTGAATTGCTCAACCTATCTTCTGAGCTGGCAAACACCACACATAGAAATCCAATTTAAATATTTGCAATTCTTGAAAGGATAGGGAGTTCCTCAGAATAACCCAGAAGAGCTGGAGGTTTGTGACAGGTAAATCAGGCATCCCTGGCTGCCTTTATTAATAAAAAAAATATTTTTAAGAGTTGCAAAGAGAAGTTGTAATGATAGATGAGAAATTGCCTAGGGGAACTAGATAGCGTGGCATCCATTGCTTTACCTAATTACAGCTGGTACTGGGCATGGTGATGGCTGTCATATAATAAATATGCCTCTCCTCAGAAGGATATGTGTGCTTTTTTTAAAAAAATATTAATATTAATTCCATAAGTAGATTCTCATAAAACATACAAGCAGCATAACTTGATGTCATATCCTAATTTAAAAATAGACCACCAGACTAATTTAGTGTCCTCTAACTAGGTTGGCTATAAATCCCATCATTCTCTGCCAGCATGGCCATTATGCCAGTTTCAGAAAACCTATTCATCCATATAACTTGAAATAATCTTTTCTGTATCACTTATAATGCTTGAACACACCCAAAGAAGAACTTCTGCTTTGTAAAAATGTTTTCAGCTTTGGGTTCCCTCTCCCACTCATTTCTACTGTTGTTTAATCAGCTTTCATTTTGATCTCCTCCTCTTATCCACCATATCAAATTTCATAATGACTAGTCAAGATGTGTTGGTTTATGAAGAACAGACTGTCCATCAGTTTTTGAAACAGAGATATAATGTATTTTAAGTAGAGAGCTGGTTGTGTTGCTGTATGGTTTGGACTGCGGTGCCAGTACAGGTAGTCCTCAGCTTACAACAGTTCCTTTAGTGACAGTTCAAAGTTACAACTGAAAAAAGTGATTATGGCTGTTTTTCACACAACCATTGCAGTATCCCCACGGTCACGTGATCGTAATTGAGATGCTTGACAACTGGTTCATATTTATGATGGTTACAGTATCCTGGGATCATGTGTTCCCTTTTGTGAACTTCTGACCCGCAAAGTCAATGGGGAAGCCAGATTCCCTTAACAACCATGTTACTAACTTAACAACTGCAGGGATTCGCTTAACAACTGTGGCAAGAAAGGTCACAAAATGGAACAAAACTCACTTAACGAATGTTTCAATTAGCAGCATACATTTTGGATTCAGTTGCAGAAGATCCTTAATAATGATATGACATCACAAAATTGGCCAGCTGATTCCCCCATTAATCATTTTTCTGAAGTCCCCCCACCTCTTTGTATGCATCTATATGGAGGGGGGGAGTTTGCTTACTTTGTTTTGCAGAACTAATCCAATCCAATTCTTGTTCTATGAGTACTCTTAGATATTTATCCACTATCCCATATATGCCATCTTGAATTCTCTGATAAAAGATGAGATAGAAATAAACAAAATCAAAGATCACACTATAATAATTTGTCTGTTTAGTTATGAAATTTATAGGCTACCCTCATCTGTTACAACTCTGGGAAGCTTATGAAATACAATGTATACATACCGTAAAGGCTCCCAAATCATCCAAAGTCTGGGAAAAAGGAATCATTTAAAACCAGAATCCCATACAAGTGGTCCATAAGCCATTCTAACCCTAGCCTGGGATAGAGCCAGGTCTTTCTTAAGGGATTGTTTAAATATAAACAAGGTGGGGGCTTACAAATCGGGGGGAGATAATACCCAATGTAAGGAAACTAATCAAGGAGAGAAGGAACCTAGAACTAAGAAGAAATTTCCTGAACAATTAACCAGGAGAACAACCTGCCTCCAGAAGTTGTGAATGCTCCAACACTGGAAGTTTTTAGAAAGAGATTGGAAAACCATTTGTCTGAAATGGTATAGGGCAAGCATGTCCAAAGTCCGGCCCGCGGGCCATTTGCGGCCCGCGGACCGGTTTAATCCGGCCCGCTAAGAGCCCTCCCTGCTCTATTTAAATGCGGCCCTCCCACACTTGTCCAGCGGCCCTCCCACACTTGGCCATTTTGTATTGGTTATAGTACATTCTAGCAGCTGCTTGTTCAAGGACTGGCACAAAAGGCCATGGCTGAAAGGGTGAGTATGCTTCCAGCAAACAAGGGCTTTTGAATCAGGCTAGAGACGTAAAGGCAGGGGAATCTAAAGCAAAAGAGGGCCTTCAAAAAAAAAAAAACCCTCCAAAGTTTTCAGGAGACTGGAGGGCTCATCTCTAGGTCCTTCGACCCACCGGAGGCGGCTTACTTTTCTTGACCAGCACGCGGAGCTGGCGGCTGGCCACGGTGCTGCTGCCGCGCAGGGGCTCAGGCCGCTCCTCGGGGGTCACGTCCTCATGCCGCTGCCGCTTGAGCGGAGGGTCTGGCCGCCCGCCGGGAGCCACAGCCGTGACGCGCCCGCCTGCGAGGCATTCTTCCGTCGCCTCGCCGGCTTTCCCGGCTAAAGAACCGCTCTCGCAAGGCCGTCTTCGACCGTCTCGACGGCAGATAAAATGGCCGCGCGCCGAGGCCGAGAGATCTGCTCCTGCCGCTCAGAAACCCCAGGGCGCCTGCGCCCGCCCGCCCACAAGGCATTCTTCCGTCGCCTCACCGGCTTTCCCGGCTAAAGAACCGCTGCCTCAACTCACCGGTGCAGCCGTGCGCGCGAGGCGGAGAAGAGGGACGGACGGATGAGGCAAGGGAGACGCGCCCTGAGGGATGCCCGACAGCAGCAGCGGTGGCGGCCGCTTCCTCTGCCTCCTTAGCCAGTGCTCCCACCATCCTGCCCGGCGGCCACTTCCAGGCTGCTTCCCCCCCCTCGCCTCAGCCGAGGCGAGGGAGACGCGCCCTGAGGGATGCCCGACAGCAGCAGCAGCGGCGGCCGCTTCCTCCGCCTCCTTAGCCAGTGCTCCCGCCGTCCTGCCCTGTGGCCACTTCCAGGCTGCTTCCCCCCCCCTCGCCTCAGCCGAGGCGAGGGAGACGCGCCCTGAGGGATGCCCGGCAGCAGCAGCAGCGGCGGCCGCTTCCTCCGCCTCCTCAGCCAGCGCTCCCGCCATCCTGCCCGTTTGGCTGAGGACGCAATGGGGCTGCCGCCACTGGAGCCGCTGCCTCCTGTTCTGCTCCCCCTCCCTGCTTGTTTGGCTGAAGATGCGATGGGGGGGCGGCCGGGAGCTTCTACCTTCTGTCCTGCTCTCCCCGCCCGTTTGGCACCATCTGCCTTTCATTCTCTCTCTCTCTCTCTCTCTCTCCTAACCTGGAGGGAGAGGGAGAGAGAGAGAGAGAAAGAGGAAAGAAAGAGAAGAGAAAGAGAGGAGAGAGGGAAAGAGAAAAAGTGGAAAGAGAAAGAGGAAAGAGAAAGAGGGGAAAGAGAGAAAGTTAGAGGAAAGAGAGGAAGAGGGGAAAGAGAGAGAGAAAGTTAGAGGAAAGAGAGGAAGAGAAGAGAAAGAGGAAAAAGAGAAAAAGAGAAAAAAGAGAAAAAGAGAAAAAAAGGAAAGAGAGAAAGAGAAGAGAAATAGAGGAAAGAGGAAAGAGGGAAAGAGAAAGAGGAAAGAAAGAGAGAAAGAAAGGAAAGAGAGAAAGAGGAAAGAAAGAGAAGAAAAGAGGAGAAAGGAAAGAGAGAAAGTTAGAGGAAAGAGAAAGAGAGGAAAGAAAGGAAAGAGAGGAAAGGAAGAGAAAGAAAGAGGAAAGAAAGAGAAGAGAGGAAAGAGAGAGGGAAAGAGAAAGAGAGAGAGAAAGAGAGAGAGGAAAGAGAGAAAGAGAGGAAAGAAAGAAAAAGAGGAAAGAGAAAGGGAGAGGAAAGGGAGAGA
>NW_015387025.1:267596-270714 GCF_001527695.2 Protobothrops mucrosquamatus
ACTGGAGAGAGATCTGAAGTCTTTGGGCAGAGAACTCTACCTAAATGTTCCTTAGCTGCAGTACCCCCTCAATTCTCAGTTCAGATCAGCCAGTAGACATGGGGATGGTATGGCGATATTTGTTCCAAATACTGTTCCACAATTAACATGCAAAAAGATGCAGTAACTCTTTTATAGGCTGTTGTGATTAAAGTGCTAATTAAAATCTCTTAATGGCAGAGGAGAAGCAATCATTTGTGGCTTTATCATTGTTTCTAGGTGTTTATTATTTAATGCTAAATGCTATTTACCAAGTCTGCTTTCAGGATGCTGTCACTTGAAGAATTCTGTTTGTAGAAAGGAATAACAACCAATTTATCTCTGTTTTTGACTTTAGCTTTGAAATACCAAGGAATGATGGAAAGCCAACTATGATACCAAAAAGCTTTCCTCTTAGAAAACATTTTCTAAGTACTTTGAAAAGTAAATTTTGATTTATGACTTTGGTATGGGAAAAGGGTATTTATGCTCCCTCTTTTATTAACATTGCTTGATGGAAAGCAAGTGCATGGTGCCCTGGGTAAAAGGGAAGTGCTCAGAACACAATCAGTATGCAGGGCAAAACAGTCACCTGGGATGCCAGGTGCCATGTGCTCACTGCCACCTCTGCACACGCCCAGGCAGGTTCGGCTTCTCGCCGGTTCCCCTCACCCAGCCCAGCCTCTCCACTCCTCACTCTGGTGAGGAGAATGTGCTGCTGCTTGCTGGGCAAGTTGGGAGGGGCTGGGTGGCATAGCACAGGTAACATGGACTTACTCCGCTCACGACGTCCCCTCCCCCGGAGTCCATGGGTGTGTGAAGTGAGTGAGGGCTATTTGCTGGTCTCCTTCAGGGGATGCTGCCTTTCTTCATTCCTCCTGGAGGGCGATCCTTCCACAGCTGCGTTTCTTGCTGGTTTTTTGCTGCCATCTGTGTGTGCGCCCGGCCTGTTTTTTATCCTCTCCTCTCTCCTCCTCCTTCTTTTCCCTTTGGTGCAGCTTCAGCTGACTCTTCCTCCTCTTCCTAAGGCTGCATCTTTTTTTTCTCTCCCTCTCCCGCCCAAACTGTCTCCTTTTATATCATTTCTTGTCTCCGCCCCCCCTCCTCCTTTCTCTTCTGGGTGAGATGGAAGAGCTGATCCTGGGGCCTTTGCCTCACCCCAGTAGCCCTGCAGCTCCCAAGGACTCTTTCATGGCAAGTCCTGTGCTGCGCCACTTTGGCTCATTCCCTCCCCTGCTACACTTGGCTAGGCTGGGCATGGCCACATATCACCTGCCAGGTGCCAATGTACCACTTGTGGTACGCATACCACCGGTTGAAAAGCCCTGGTCTAGGGCACCAAACATTGGGGATGTCCTTCCAAACCATTCTAAAAATGCAGTTCTTCGCATCAACAAGAGATGGTGCCATTCTCATCTGACTTTTTCTGGTCTTTCAGTAAATGGATGAAGGTGGATAGGTGGTGATGGAAGTGCCAGTATGAGATGGGTTTTTTAGATGAGGAAGGAATTATTTATATTTGCTTAGCTGTCCAGAAAAGGGGAACAGACTATGAAAAGGATAGAGACTTGGGTGAATTGGACTAATCAAAATGTAAGTTTTATTATTGTGCAGACAAAAGACAGTGAGATGCAGTTCAAGGCATCAGCAGTATTATGGCTGCATTATTTCAAAAATTTCGAGAGCATCCTCATTTTACAATAGTATAGTAAGGGCTTGATAGCAATTGAAAATGTGCATATAGAAAAGCTTATATGTACTGAATATCTGCGGTCCTTTCATGTCTTAGCACTCCCCCACTATTCATATTTCTGCAGAAGGTTTAGGAAAGTACTTTTTTGGGGAAAATTCACGACTGAAGTACAATGGGAGGAATTGTCTCTGAGGAAAATGGATGATATTCTGTTATTTCTTATCCCATTATAGTTTTTTAATGCATTTGTAAAGATGTATGAAATTGTCTTTGAACAATGGAAATATGAAAAATGTATTGAAAAATGTGAGTTTGGGCAAGAAGGGTACTACAGCTTTCTATTAAAGGAAGATTATGAGCCAACAAGTCTCCCCACCACTTATGAGTTAAACATTTTGCTAATATTTCACAAAATCTCAATGACATGCCCATTCTTACAATATTTTGATTTGCTCACAAGAGATTTTTATTTGTGCAATCTTTTCTTGCAAGATTTCAACATATTTATTTATTGCACTAGGAAGCCAGAAAGTTACTGGATTTTGATGTAGAAATCACTCTGAATTATAGCCAATAGTTTGGGCAATGCCCAGCCTGCAATCATATAATGTTGCCTCTTCTGCACATAGCTACTTTGAAAGCTTGAATCAGTTGCTTGACTGGTCTTTCTATACTTTATTATTTTAGTTTTTATAGCCCACCCTAAACAGAAAAGTGGATTAAAAATAACTTAAGCTCCTATAAAGATGTATTCTCTAAATCAGACATGTCAAACTCACCACGTCATGTGACGTCGCACAACGTATTGTAACTTTTTCCCCATTGCCGGCAATGGGGTGGCACAGTTTTGGCGTGACGCATCCGGCCTGTGGGCTGACAGTTTGACATGCCTGCTCTAAATGAACTATTCTGTTTGAAGCACAGTATTTCTAGCAACACGCATTACTAGAGTTTTTTCAAACTGAATTCACTGCGAACAGCATTTTAATTTTGACAGCTGATAAATTCAGTGTGGTTACCAATATACTTGGTTTGAAATCATATATCAAGTTACTCCAAAAGCAGTTAAATTTTTATTAAAATTCTTCTAGAAGCTTAAAAGCAGAAATAAAATATTTATTTTAAGCTGAGTTAACTGAGTACGTATCTTGAACGTTAAAAACAACAACAGATTTTTAATATACTCATTGCAGTGGTAGATAGCTTTCCATGCCTGGAAACACCACTGGGAGAAAGAACTCAAGAGGCATGAGAATTCTAAAAAAGGCAATAGTAAACAGCAATTGAAAACAATTCTATAAAAGAGAGAATATTGAAGACAGCAAAAGAGGCCAATGCACAGTAGCTTCTCTCTCTCTCTCTCTCTCTCTCTCTCTCTCTCTCTCTCTCTCTCTCTCTCTCTCTCTC
>NW_015387025.1:271338-280875 GCF_001527695.2 Protobothrops mucrosquamatus
GGTCATTCCAAATGAATTTTGCTCCAGGATAGAAAAGCATGGCACATGAACCACTTGTTGACCTGACAAAAGATAATTTTGCCTCTGCTTCACATAAAACCTGGACTGATGAAAAATTTTGCAAAATGGTGAACAAAGAAGATGAAGGTTTTTTTCTTTATTTGAGACAGATGTTTCTAAGAATAACTGATGCAAAGATTAAAGAAATCACTTAATGTCATCAGTGAGAAGTGGTTCGAAGATCTTTAGTGGGGCCAGATAAAATTGCCTGGAAAACATTCAAGGATGTGACTGAGAATTTTCTTGACAACTGTAGAGCACCAAATTACATTCAGTTTCTTACGACATAGAAGATGATGACGTTCAACATTTCACTGAAGATTCTTTTTCTCCATTCACACTTAGATTTCCTTCCCAAAAATCTAGGTGCAGACACTGACAAACTCAGTGAATAATTTCACCATTGCCACAATAGGAAAAATGGCATCAGGGCAACTGGAATCCATCAATGCTGGTTGGCTAATATTGGACACTGCAGTGAAACACTGAGTACAAACAAAAATTAGCAGCCAAACACTTTTAGTCCTGTTGAATTCCTATCTGTCAGAAACATGTGATTAAATACATTATAGTCATTAAAAGTTAATTTCATATTTCTCAAGATTTCTACATGATACAGTCATTTGAAAATTATATTTGTGCTCAGTTTGAAGGGGTCTGTCATAATCACCAAAATGTTTTTCAGGAAGCAAAACGTTTGAAAAAAAATGTTGTCCAGTATAACTAGTAAGATTCTAGAGCAGCTTCACCAGGGCTTTTTTTGTCACAGAATGCCCAGAACGGAGTTCCGGCACCTTTTTTGGATGGAACCTTATAGGGTAGACAAGGCGGGTTATATGACATGTGTGAGTTCTGGGCACCTTTTTTTTTTTTTTTTTTTTACAAAAAAAACACTGAGCTTCACCAAAGCAGCCATCATGACGTTTATCTGGAACAAGACTAGGGACTACATACCAGCAGCTCCAAAAGTTTTCCTAATAAAATATATGGCTCACATACTTCAAAGGGTCCAACTGGGACTATTTACCCATTATAAATCACATGAAGTATAAACTAGTAAAACATTCATCTTGATGAACTTCCCAGTTTGTTTCCCCCCCCCACATTTTCACTTACAGATCTCTGCCTATTCCTTCAAAGCCTGTCTTAAAGCCAGCTTACTTTGTTATTGATGGCACCTGCTGAGTTACACACATTCAGTACAGTGAGTCACATTGATATGAGCATCTCATTAAAGTCCCTCCCTGTTACAAATGTGTGTTCTCCAATAATGCTCAGTCTTCAAAGTGAAAACATTGATATTTTGGAAAATTGTATGAAAATGGAAAACAACATGTCTGTTTTTTTATGATAAATCACCTCCTTTCATCCCTGCCTCCCCACCTGCACACAAATAGACACAAATTAGAATATTCATGATCATTATTTTTATCAAAAGGACATTCATGGAATGCATTTGCATAATTAATAAACTGAAGGAAATAACAATGTGCTCAGGGGCATGCCACAAGCAGTAAGAGGATTAATTTGTTTAACAAATTGCTGAATTATTTGGTCAGCCCTACTGAGCAATACATTATTCTAATAGCACTAATCATGTTTTTTTTCTCTTTCCATGTATAATTGGGCCAACCAAGAATATAAGGTGGTGTCCATTTGAACTGCCCAACTATAATTTAGTAACATTTAAAAAAAATAATAATGTTAAGAGAAATTAACCTTGGGATAAAACTAAAAACAGAGATTAAAACAAAACACCAGGCTTATGTGATCTACGTGAATTATGGTAGCTGATTTTATTTTTAATTTATTTGTGCCATTTATATCCTGCCTTTCTGCCCAGAGGACATTCTGATACCAATCTTATATGCTTCTTTATATGAAAAGTTGGGATATGATTTATAATAAATTGATTAATATTAATTGTAAATTGTTGCACCTCAGATTTTAGCTGTTTTAACTGAATCTTTAGAAGTGTAATTACCAAATGGCAAGCAGAAGTATACTGTGGTAAATGAACATTATAATATATGTACATAAATCCTGAACATCTGTCTATTTGACTCTTTCAGTGTACTTGTTAGAATGCCACAAATCCACCAGATTCTTTGGAATCATACAAGTAGTCCTTGGGTTACGGCCTCTCGTTCAATGACTGTTCAAACTTATGATGGCACTGAACAAGTGGTATTTATGACTGGTCCTTGAAGTTCCATCTGCTAAAAAGTCACATGATCATGATTTCTGATGTTCTCTACCATCTTACCAGAAACAAAATCAATAGGGAAGCTACCAGAAAGTCAGAAGTGGTTCCTTCTGCCACTTTTTCACCTGCCTGTGCTTCAGAGTGCTTGTCCATGAACCTCTGTGGCACCTGCACACACATTCGCACCCAGTAGTGCCTGCCTACAGCACACCTATCATGCACCTATGCAGCCACCAGCCTGCTTGCCTGGCTCTCCTGCCCCTTCCTGCTTAACAGCCTACATGGTCCTTGGGTTATGAGAGCAACAGGGATTCCAGGGATTTTAACATCCTGTGATGTCGGATTTATGACTACATTGCTTAGCAATGAAAATTCCAGTCCCAGTTGCCATTGTAACTTAAGGACTACTTGTATAAAAATTGTAATTCAGTCATTACTCCACAGAATACCCCCTCCATCTATTGCAGGGTAGAAATAGAATTTAACACTTAAAGCCACACAAATAGGCTAGTTTCTTGACTATCTAGAATCCTAATCTTTCCTGAGAAAATAAATAGGTTAAACCTGCCTATTGAAGAAAAAGTGGTATTTCCCCATAGATTTTCAAAAGGGTTTATTGCCTATATTATGTGATTCATTCATTCATTCATTTCTATAGCTGTGTAACTCAACCAAGTGACTCTGGAGGCTTACAATTCTAAAATTCTAAAACAATTTAAAAGTCATTAAAACAATAAATAAGGTTTATTTATTGTTATTATGCAAGTGTACAGGCTAGATACAAGTTTTATATAATTATACTTGGTATAATACATATATGGTATCATACTTTTTAAATTTCACTAAATAGAACCATTTTCACATGGTAGATCAGACCACCCAATCTACCTGGCTTGGAAAGATAAGGCTGAAATATAGAAATCTGGAGAAGCTCATAATGAGAGTGGTAGCAGAACCTTAAATCAAATTTTTGGGCAAAATTTCACTTAAAAGTGCATGTGTTACATTCCTGGGACAATACGCAAACTTTTTCAATTAGCGTATTGGTCTACCTCCAGTGGTGGGATTCAAATATGTGAACAACTGGTTCTCTGTGTGGGTGCCACTTCCGGAAGTCCATTCTGGCCCTGGGCAACAAAAAATTAGCTACCGGTTCTGCTGAACTGTTGTGAACTGGCTGAATCCCACCACTGTCTACATCCAAACTGTGTTATATTAGATTAAATATATTCCATTGGAATTAAGTATGTTCAAGAACTGGGAAAAAAACCTGTGCAGGATTATGTAGTAGGTCCAGAAAATTGGATTTAATTCAGACATAGAAGTATCAGTATATTAGCATGTTTGGAAAGAAATCCAATTCAGGTCACCTATATACTGCAATTCTTGAGCCTTTTGTTTAAAATAAAATGAATGGTGATGTCATCTATCTTCTTATTCCTTCAGCATGCTTGTTATTGGTAATCAGAAAGCTAATGTAGAAGTGCCTACATACACTATTAGCCCCTTAATGCTTTAGGGCACTTTTAAGTGTTATCAAGTTCCTGCATGCAAAATTATTAACACAATTAGCCTGCTGTATTAGCAACCAAGTCTTCCATTTATTACTTCTCAAATTCAATGACCTTGTAGAGGCAATCAATAGCTAAACTGATAAATGGGAAAGCTTTTTACCGATCTATTCCTTGAGCGCTGGGGCTGAATGTTGATTCTTGACAAGTGCAATTTATAATTTAGTGAGTCAGAATGTTTTGCTCCAGCTGTTCAAATTTCCTTTTCAGGACAGTGCATCTATAAAAATTGGAACATTCAAATTGTTGGTTTATTGCATGTTACATTAGCGAATTCAAAAAACAGCCAGGAAGTACTAGTTTTCTCATTATACCCAATTAAAGTGTCCATCATCTATGTTTGTATGTTTATGTTTGTGTGTGTGTATTTATGTATGAATAAGTTTAATATCTTTAACCAGATAAATAATCAGTTCCTTTTCTAAATTGGATATTTTAAACTATATTCCATGATGATTAGATAATGCTAAGTTTACTAATTAATCCAACCTCTCTTGATCTAATGAAAATTCATCTATTTTTAAAAATGTTTTCTTCAGATTCCATTTATTTGTTTGTTAGGTCCCAGCGCTAGCAACAGTTACTAAGCAATATGAAAGTTTAATGATATTTTTATCACCAGTTTGAACTATTTCATTCTGTTTATCTGACGATAGAGTGAACTGAAAAAGATGAAAATGAAAAAGTGTCTACCAATATAATTCTTAGAATTCTAGTTACCTATGTCTTTCTCAATATGGTGATATATAGACATGTTGCAGCTTTTAGAATTCTCTGCCAAGATGGCCATTGAGAGGGTAATCCCAGCACATCTGAATGGAACAAAGTTCAAGAATGCTTGGTAAATATTTTGCTATAGTCTACTATGAGCACTAATGAACAAAAACAATTATACAGTATATACAGTATATAGAATGTTCAATTTACATTCTACCTTTTATATAAAAGCTCAACACAGCATTTCTAGTTTTCACTCCTACTATTTTCCCACAATAATAATTCTATGAAGTAGATTGAGGTTGAGAGTGAGTGTCTGGGCCAAAATCATCCAGTAACTTTTCATGATTAAGGTGAAATAGTATCTGCTGTCCCTACTTCCTGTCTGACACTTAACGCCTACTCCACACAGCTCTCATATATGCCGATAGGCAGAATATGCTGTCTCTCATACAATTTTATACAAAATATGATATCAAGAATAAACAATTTTTTTTAATACAGTTTGATGGCTTACCCAGATGCCAGCTCGGACAATGAGGAAGAGCCGGCTTCGGGGATTTTGGAGGGGGATGCATAGAAGCGCTGGAAAGTCAATGAGGGCTCCAAGCCAGGAATGGAGAGGTCAGGCACAATGGGGAAATCACTGGAGGGGCAAGTGGATGAATGGTTGTCTGAAGAAGGAAAAAGAGAGGCGCCGTTGCAGATGGAGAGCTCACAGGTCCTGTTGAAAGCATAGAATGGTGGAGGGATGTAGTTGCAGCTTGCCAGTAGGATAATGAATTTCCTCCTTCACCTGATCCGCGGATGTGCAGTATTGAGCAGAGGCAGAGACAACATCAAAGACACATTACAACAATGGTTGAGGCCTCCAGAAGAGCAAGAGCCAGAACTTTGAATATCCCTCGACACCCAAAATGGTAAAAAGGTAAATAAAGAAAAAGAATTAATATATAATTATATACAATGCAAATTTAACATAACGACAAATTCCCTAATTATAACTATGACCATCAATCACGAGCTTTCAAAACCAAATGACTCAACCATGCCCTAAATTGTAGTGAAGTCAGCACACACTTTACATCTATGAGAATGTTGTATAATGGTTCTAGAAAATTCTAGACCACTTTAAGATATTCCCACAAGCCGGCTGGGAAATTTTGGAAGATGAAGTCCACACTTCTTAATGTGACCAACATTGAGAAATACTGCTCTAAAAAAGAAACATCCCAACAGAAAAAACATCTCTTCCTGACTGATGTCAAATGAATGGTTTTTGATGATGATCACAGTGGTCAGGCAGATCTATATGAAAGAAGACATTTCCCCTGGCTGCTACAGTTTCAGCAAATTAACAGTCCTTGAAAATGGACACATCTGAGTTTTTCAATAGTTTACAAGCACTTTGGGATGACACTATTAGTTATTAGCAGCAGCAGGTGCTACTTCATAAAAAGATACTTCTCATCCTAAGTTTAACCAACCTTCATTAATATAAGCAAGAAAGAGATACCAATGACACAGTTCCTCTCGCAATATTGCAAGGTTCAGATATAAGGCAATAGAGAATCAGAATAAAGTGAATCCTTGGCACTGGCTAAGGTACTTCAAATCACCATTTGGATTTGGCCTTGAATGATCAAAGTGTGCCTAAAATGTAATATTGCACATCATCACTGAGTCAAATATTTTTTAGATGGCGTATTTTCCCATCTTTTTAGAAGTTCATTAGCATGAGAGATCGTCCTAATGCTGGTCTTAAAGTGGCATTAAAACGCACAAAGACAAAGAATGAGAGGAAGGAGGGAAGACAGGGAGAGAGAAAATCTTAAATATATAAATTAAACTTATTGTGAATTTTATTAACAAGAGATCAGTGAATCAGAGTGAATCTGAAACTTGCAATCACATGAAGAAACTGCAAGTACCATCTTTGGGAATTATACTGTGATGTTTTATACTTGTCCTAACATCTTCAAGTATGTCCTGTCAATACCAATCTTCATCTCAATCCAAGTTTATCAGTGAAAGTATTACTGAAATCTTAAGTTGTCACTAGGGGTACAACAGTGTTAAGATTTTTAAGATTCCACTTTAAGATGCCACTATCCCTCCTCAGCTTCAAGGTGTGTAAATCCGTAATACTTTGCCACTATTAACTTAAAGATGAGATCAGCTACCTTGTTGTGGATGTGATTACATGTGCATTATGTGAAAGCTACGAGATGTGGGTCTGATCTTTGTTAACTCTTTCTCTCCCAGCACTTACCATCATCCAACGCTGCTTTCTGAGTTTACCTCAGGCCTATCAGTTCCACATGCTTAGTTTTTGACACAAACTTTTTCCAGTCTTTCAACAAGGTAGAGGAGAGCAGAGCTCCACTACTTTATTTAGGAAAAAGGGAAAGTTTGTGGACTTGCATGAAGACATTTCTGCCTGGGGATCAGAAACAAAAAATAGTCCTATAACTACTTGCGCAGGATCAGATTTATTATGGCATAAGGTTTCATGGGATGAGTACACATTTTTATCAAATGTAATTGGCTGTGGTTCATAAAAGTTTATGAAACAACTTATTTGTTTGATTTACTATAACTCTATAGATTCTTCAGTATAGAATAACTTGGCATGTAACCCCTCACAATCAATCTTGAAAGGATATTACTTTGGTATTTATGAGACAATACAGATTTAGAGTTGCAGTGTTGGCTGTGTTGTTTCAGAAAAGAGCCAATTTCCTATGGTTTCACTTGCTTTCACTTGATCGAAAGACTCCCTTTAAATGGTTAAATTTCTTTGGCACTTCACTGCAGCCAATAACAATTTTGCACTGACTGCTTAGACAATATCTGGCATCTGGCTAATGGTATGAGGGACAAAATTTAGATATCGATCTGTAAGTCAGATACTAGCTTCAAAGGTCAAATATTGACTTAGAAAGGCAAGTACTGAAGTCAGCATTCAACTTTCACTAGATACACCAACCCCATATACTGAAATTTTACCTCAGCTGTTTCCCAGTGAAAGGCTAATATTATCATAATGTCCCACTGTAACAAGCAGCCTTTTGCTTATCACCTGTTGGCAGCCTATATTCACTCAGCACTGAAAAACATTCTATACATGCTTGGGTATGCAATGTAAGTAAATTTCTCTTTCTGCATTCTGATTTGTTTTTTTTTGAGGTAATTTTACTATTTTTTAAGCTATTGTTCTTGCATTGCCTCCTCCTCCTATCACATTTTGGAGCATCAGCTTTCATTATCTTGAAAACTTTCAACATCTCCGGCTACTCTTACTTCCTGCTTTGCTATCCAAGACTCCTGGTTTCTTAATTCATCCCCTCCCACTTTGTTGCAAGCCTAAATTAATTATTATAATTATACTTCCTTAGCAAATGTATTGAAAAAGTGCATATGACAGATAATTATTTTTGATGCATGTCATATATCATTTGACTCTGGAGATCAGATATTTGCATGTTGAATGTAATGGTGGTAGGATTAATATTTTTATGCACCTCTAATAAGTATAGTAGAAATGATAAAATGCAACATCAAATATTTGACTCAATAACTACATTCTAATTCAGAATGGCTCATATTATTTAAAACAATTGGTATACATATCTGAATTGCAGTAAACATTCTGCATGGCTAGTATGGAAGAATACTGAACTGGTTTTGGGATTCAAGATGGTTCCATTAAGTTGCTGGAAGATATAGATGAATCTGTTGATATAGAATGATATGTGTGCAACATTTTTAAGGAGAATATAGCATTTAATGTCAAATGTAATGCCAGAGATCAGAATCCCAAAAATGATTGAACCAAGGGAAAAAGTGAACTGGCCAGGAGATAACTAAATCTGATTTAGTTTCAATTTAATCAGAATTACACTTAATTAGGAAGCAGAAATGTGTCATCCATTTAATGTGAAACTTGTGAAAAAGGCAATTGAAGAAAACAAAGGGATTAACAGAACAAAATGCAAGCTTATACAAGAAAGAAGGTTTTTGCATTAAAACATGAAGATGGCTCTGTGTGTAGAACAAGGAAGGAAAAGTTAGAAATAATTAGAAAATTCTATTCGGAGCTATGCAAAGATCACTCAAAAGTAACAACGCCCACAAAAGAGAAAATGCCAGATATCCTAGTGGAGGAAGTATCAAGTGCCATAAAATCAATGAAAAATGACAAAGCTTCAGGAAATGACTGTGTTATGGTTGAAATGCTGAAAACTGGTGGTCACAGTTTACACAAGATACCAGCAAAACTATACTTGCCTCAGAGAAGAAAAAATACCCAATGTATGAAAAAATATTGAAATGATTCTTAAACACAAGAAAGGGGCCAAAGATGATTTAAAGAACTAACACCCAATAAGCCTTCTTTCAGTAATCTATAAGGTTTTCGCCAAGATAGTAGCAAAAAGAATATTGAGAACATTAAATAACACTCAGCCAATGGAGCAAGCATGGTTTAGAAATGGCTACCCGGATCACATCCAGGTTGTTCATCAAATCATTGAAAGGCATGAGTACCCCATGCCTCTGTGCATGGCTTTCATTGACTACAAAAAGTGTGTGACTCAGTATTCCAGCAAACAATAATTAATGCATTGCTCAACCAAAGTGTAGACACTCCTTACATAATATATGAAAAACAATGGTGACAATTTACCTGAATGATCTTAAAGTGGAAATCAACATAGAACAAGGTGTATGGCAATGCAATGCAATATCACCTATCCTTTTCTCAGCCTGCCTTAAAGAAATATTTTGTAAACTAGAATAGGCAAAAATGAAATAAAAATCAATTGCACCTATTTAAATCACTTAAGATTTGCAGATGATGTTGTTCTCTTCTCACAAGACCCAGAAGTGCTATCAAGTCATATACAAGAGCTGCATGAAGCAGAAGAACCATTTGACTTAAAAATAAACCTGAAAAAGAGCCAGGTTATCTATATAAATAAA
>NW_015387025.1:281372-289317 GCF_001527695.2 Protobothrops mucrosquamatus
TATGCTGATGAAACATGGACGCTAACCTCACAATTGATAAAAAAAACTACGAGTGGTGCAAAGAGCCATGGAAATATACATGCTTGGCATTACAAGTCAAGATAGAAAGACCTGCACATGGATTAGAGAACAAACAAAAGTATATCATACCATCAAGATAGTAAAAGAATTGAAAAATGGGCTGGTCGCATAGCAAGAAGAACTGATGGCAGATGGACCAAGGTAGTCATAGAATGGATCCCATTTGATAAAAAGCATTCACGAAAGAGATCTAAAACAAGATGGATTGATGACATCAGCAAATATTGTGGGCCCAATTGGCAAAAGAAAGCTCAGGACCGAAACATGCGGAAGAGGCCTTCATCCTGCAGTGCATAGACAATGGCTAAAATGATGATGATAATGACACTTAATTAAATATAGTGAACATAAAAACTCCCAACATTTTATTATATAAGGAATATCTCTTCTATTATTTCAAAATTACAATTTAATGGTAATATTTGAAGAGGTCTAGAAGACTGCCATCAATTTTTTGAGAGGCCACTCTTGTAAGTACTCCAGTGTAAAATATAGAAAGAAGATTGTGTTTACAGCTTCATTAGTCTTCTCTAGTACAGATAAGCAATTATGCTAGTACTTCTAAAGGGATTCTTTAGCAAGTGAAATGATAAAATTTTACTTTTATCCAGGCCAGGTACCTGTACTGTGGAAGTCAGTATTACTGTCTAATACTAATACTAATACTAATACTAATAAAGCGTGATCTGCTTTCCTAGAAAAGATAACTGTCACTAGTACTAAGGTAGGGTTTAGAAATTTTAGCTTCTGGGTCATACATATTGCATAAGAATAATATATGTATGTCTATTAAATATATGTCTCTAGTTTAAAATAAATTATTCAACTTCACACTATTCAGGTGGATTTTAAGATGATCAACAGCATTCTTCTTTAAATAACAACATTTCTTCTTTAAATAACTCTCAGCAAAAATTCCCAGTTGAAAGAAGATTAACAATTGCAGTCTATATTGAAAAAATCAACACTGTAGGATTTCTTAAGTCTTCCTTAGCACCAAATGATCAAGTTCTTAACACTCAGTGCACCAGCATATTCTTGAAATAATTACAGAGGTAATTATTTCTTGAAATAATTACAGAGGTAATTATTTCAAGAAAGCTGAAAAAAACCAACCTAGAAGACCAGAGAAAGACTGCAGGAATGATTCCTTCCAAGGATGGATGGATGGATGGATGGATGGATGGATGGATGGATGGACAGAAGACAGACAGACAGGATACAGAAACTTTTGGCTGGATTCCAAAAATGGTCAGATGTAGATTTACCATGATTTTTCACTATAACATGCCTGTGAGAAAAAGAAATGGATAGCAAATATGAATGTTCACTGAGATCCTAGTTTTCAGGCATAAGATCCATACTTGCCTGTAGGGGGTAGCATCTAACCTACTCACTGGAAGTAGGGTTGTCTAAAATTTAGATATGGTCTTGAAGGCTGTTAACATGCTAAAAATCCACAGGGTTGTTTTGTGGTTGTTTTTTTTTGTCCTAACAGGCTTATCGCCTTTACTTTTTGTTGAAATTAGAAAGGTAAACAAAAGGGTTTTTGGGTTATCATTAAATATCATTAGGATATGAACATGCCAAAGAAACATTCTCTCAAAGGTTAAATGATAGGGAATATGATAATGAATTCAGTAGGTTGTCACAGAGTACAAGTAAAATATTTAGACATTTTTAGCATTCCTAGGCTGAAGAAAGATCTTTCAAGGCCAGGCACGTCATTTTACCTTTTGAACTTTTGCAGGGGAGGTTTTCTAAAATCCTACTCCCTTTGCCGCTGTATATATAGAAGCAGTTCAATATGTGTTATCATACTGTAACTTCTATGGGGTTATTTGAAATAGTTATCTCACTGCCCTGCTGCACACTTCCAGAAAAAAGAGATAAATGTTATGTGAGCCACCTTGTTTTGGATATGAAACTAACTATCATCTGTATGGTAACTAAATTTTGAATTACCATGATGGCGCAGTAGTTAGAATGCAGTACTGCAGGCTACTTTTGCTGCCTGCTGTTGCCAGTATTTTGGCAGTTCGATTCTCACCAGTTCAAGGTTGATTCAGCCTTCCATCCTTCAGAGGTCGGTAAAATGAGGACCCAGGGCAATATGCTGACTCTGTAAACAGCTTAGAGAAGCCTGTAAAGCATCATGAAGCAGTCTATAAGTCTAAGTGCTATTGTTATGGCTATTATTGCATAGAAAAGAAGACAATAGCTGTTTTAAATATGAATGCTATTGTTTTTACCTTCTAATGTTTTTATGTAATTGTTCAAAATAAAATTGATTGATATATTTTACATTAAAAGATGTCACTTTGCTGGTTTGATAACTGGGCTGATGGCCAGTTTTCAGGATAAAGAACAATTTTCCTCCATTTTTCTGAGAGTGTTTTCCAGCAGGGTTCTGCTTATGACTCCAGGAGAGAGAGAAAAAGAGTTATCTAAAGCAACTTATCCTAAATGGAAGGAGACATGAAACAACTGAGACTGACTGCAAGACAGATGGCTGTTTGCCTCTCCAAGCGCTTGGTTGAAGCATATTTTCATTACTCAGAGTGATATAGTGTATTTACCGATCACAGAACAGCCAGACTGTCAGGGAGAAAAAAAACATAGACTGACTCCTTTTCATCAAAATTAATCACAACAAATTCTAAGTCTTTTAAAACTTAAGAAGTAAGGTGACCTTGGGGACAAATTGATAAAAAGTATTGGACAAAACCAAGTTCATGGTTTATGGCTAAACCAGTCTGACAAAATGAACAGCTTCAACATATACTGGTGCTGGTGCTGAGTACAAAAGGACTTTTCTTAAGTAATATATGCTTTTAGTGTGATTGGCTTGACCTTTGTTGATATAATCCGTATCTGAATCTGTCATCACTGGGTTTCTTGCCTCAGGCTAAGAATGAAAAAATTTATACGAATAAAAAATCTCAGAGAGTTCCATCTGAAGAATGGTTACCATTCTTCATTACAAGATGGTAAGAATTGCTTACCATTTTGAAGTTCGGAGATTGTTAAATGACAATATCTGAATTTTCTGAGTTTACCAGAGCAATGTATAAAGCTACGTGTTGTACAATAGCAGGGTTTCCACAGTGACATAGATAATGTACAGCTAGACTGTCCATTCACACAGTCAGTGGCAATGTGATCTAACGGTTGCACATAATTTATGTTACAATATTACACAGAAACATCTGAGGTAACAGAACCACAACAGTAATCCTTTTAAATCATCAGTGACGCCTAATATCAATATGCCATTACACATATTCTGATAGGAATATATATTATTTATTTCTAGACTTAATTTCAATTTTTGTAAAGATCTAAATGGCAAGTAACATGGAGATTTTATCAATTTTTTTTATCAATTTGTTTGGGGTTCACAGTAAGATAAATGTATCTGAGTGTGTTTGACTGGAGTTCAATAATATTGTATTGACACAACCATCACAAGGAAGGATATTTTTAACATTTCATGATGCCAGGCACTTACAGAGGTGAAAGTCAGTTGCCAGCCTGAAGTCCAGGAAGTATTCCATTTCGAACAATATATGGAGACCTATATGCATTGATCAATGCTGGTAGTTTAAATAGTTTGTCAGAAACTTACTAACTTTTCAGAATAGTACATTAAAAGATGGAGAGTGGGAGACCACCTCTTTTCCTTTCATGATAATAGGAAAAAATAAATAAAATAATTGTTAGACACATATAACATTTCCTTTCTACTAGAAATCTATTCAAAAACACATGTTGTAGAGAAGGGAGGAGGAGAACTAGATCAAGGCACTACCTGTAGATATCTGGGTGATTGGCAATAGATTTTCAAAGTGTTTTGACCATCCAAATAACAAAATATTTCCTGCCATCTAGCATAGGCCATGGAAATGTAGAGATACTATAGTAGCTATCAGGTAGCCTCTAAATTGAATAAATGAATAAAATAACAATTATTTTGTTTTTCTGGAGAATTGCCTTGCACAGCACCATAACCAGCCCATTTTGCCTGAAATATTTTAGCTCAGCAATAGAAGAAACGCCAGTGTGTTGCACCCTTGACTTCTGCATTTTATAGCATGTGCGTTTCTTCACAAGAGTGTTGCAGTTTCTATTCAACAAGAAGACAGTGAATGATCACTGAATGTCCATGATTCCTGGGTAATGACAAACCTAGAGCCAATCAGAACTTACTTCAGGCAGAAAAAAACAGCCAACATAAATGAGTGGCAGTCCTATGGCCTCCAACAAAAAGCAGTGACCCTGAACTTGCTAAAGGGCTGTGATATATGAGAGGGCCATGTCAGACTTGTTTAATATTTCCGCTTTCCTAGCTTCTAGCTCTGCTCGGTAAAAATCACATTGCCATTTCCAGTTTTGCTATGTAATCTCATGCACCAGGAAGAGCTTTGTGTTGTCACCTCCAGGGTACAGAGTGTAATCAGCTTGGGATTTACTGAAGCAGAGAGGTGAGCGATCATATCAGGGAAAATTTGCTATGCTGCTCTCCAGCATGTAGGATTTAGGAACCAGTGGCAAAGCTGACTAAACATATTATCCAGACGGAGAGAAATACACAGTACTGAATGAATAGGCAAAACCAGAGATATTATCACAGTCTGAGAGGGAAGGAGGGTGGGTAGAGGATCTAGACATTCCTTTCAGACCTTTCATGTCCATAAGCAAACATTAAAAATATCCGGAGGTCATTGAAAAGTTGATGAAAAACAAATATAAGTGAAAGTATGTGTGTGTGGGGGGAGATATTCCAGCTTTCTGGTCATCCCCTACAGTATTTTTGGGATGTAAACATCAGAGAACCAGGCAGAAGAATTTTGCTTTCTCATATACTTTTGGTTAATGCCTGTAGAATATTTTTTTAAAAAGCAAAATGTAATTATCAGCCACTCCAATTCTTAAAATGAACCTTAATTAAGGCATTTGTTAATGTATTTTCCCTACTTAAGGAAATAGAATGATGAAAAGATGAGAATAAGCATATGTTTGGCTGTCTCTATTTTGAACCTTATTTTAGCAAAATAAGGATGGCAAGTGCAGAAAATCTAATACATATATGCTAGCGCATGAGATACTTGAAAAAAATTGAGAGATTATAGATAGCTCCAGTGGTGGGATTCAAATATGTAAACAATTGGTTCTCTGTGTGGATGCCGCTTCTGGAAGTCTATTCTGGGCCTGGGCAACAAAAAATTAGCTACCAGTTCTGCCAAACTGGTGCGAACTGCCTGAATCCCACCACTGGATAGCTCCACCCTCATGCTATTCAGATTCCTTTAAAAATTGTGATTTTAATTAAAAAATCAAGCTCAATGTCCGAAGATCTATGGGAGAGTCAGCTATACGGGGGCCTTATCAGTGAAGATTCTACATGTGATCTTATTCCCCCTCTGAGATTGAAGTTTTTAGAGAGTTGTTGCATCTCTCTCTTGCTCTCCAAACTCTGAAATTTTCTTATCAGATACAGAAAAGCCAAATTCCTTGCTTCCATCTAAAGATATCCAGATTTTTGCAGCTAGCCTGGGAATTCTGGAATTTGAAGTATAGATATCTTAAAGTAGCCAAGATTGAGAAACACTATTCTAGAGAAAGGGTGTTTTTTGCAAGAAGTATGATAAGTGAGATACGTTGCCAAACAGGCAAAAGGGAAAACTTGAATCTAAAATAAGAAGAAAATATGCAGAAGAGACCCAGTTACTTCCATAATTCACAGGAATATAAGAGGGGCAGAAAGATACAGCAAAATCAGACTAAAAATTTTCTGTTGTTATAACCAATCTCAATAAAAGTAGTTTTAGCCTTCCAGTGAAATTGATTCTTGGTCTGGTCTAGCTGTTGGGCTAAAACCTGTTTTGTTTTGTTTTTTAATAAATCAGCATGGACACTGTGAAAGAAAAAAATATTCTAATAATTCTTTCTGTATAAATCAAATATATTTCTTTGATAGTCAATTAAAATAAAGATCAGTGTCTGCTGAGACATACTTAGTAAAAAGAAGAACTGTGACCTTTGCAGTAGATGGTGAAAGATTGTGGTTGTCACATATTTCTCCACAGGAACAGAGTGCGGAACCAGATAGCATAGGAATTGAGCTTTGTTCACGGGTACAAGACACGAGTAGAAATGGTAGTGAGGAAAATAGTGGTTAGAACAAGGACAGAAAAGAACAGGGAAGTGGCCCGGTAATCAGGACAACAGAAGTAGAATGAGGAACTACCTAGTGGTCAGTTCCAGGAATAAGGATCTGACCTGGAGGTCACTTCTGGGAAAAGGGAAGTAGCAAAAGGTACTGTTCCAGAAAGTCACATGTTGATGTGTTTAACAAGAATAGGGAAATGGGATGGCTATTGTGTGGCACCAGAATGCTAGAGGTGGGCACAATGTTAAGGTATAAAGCCTGCTTCAAAGATTTGGGTGTTGCCATTTGGCTCAGCCGTTACCCTTAATGACTGCTTGTCCATTCTAGCCCTTATTGCAAAAAGTTGTTGAAATGTAAGTGTTGGATTTGTGTGTCAAATTGAAATAAACCTCTGGATCCTAAAGTGAGAATTTTGTTGTGTGTTTTCTCTTGTTTCTCTTTTACAAGTTTTTCCCCTGACAACACCAGAGGCATTATTATTCATCCATACTGGAGAGAGTATAAGAGAAAAGAAAAATCCACTAAAATGCAAGCAGGACCTTGAGTACAATTTTGCGGTAAGGCTACTCTTCTTAGATTTGCTAGTAAGCTACCTTCTCAGTTATTGCTCTCCAATGCAGACCTGACATCTTGGTTAAGATAAAGTTATTGAAGATTTTCAGTACATTTATTAAGACTTTATTAAACAATCACTCTTATCTTATAAATAAACGTACACGACAAATTTGTAATAGTAAATCTGAGAGCCATGGGTGTCTTTTCAGAGGGCAAAAACTTATTCATGTTGTATAGCGGATAACTTTATGCAGTTGGAAAATAATAATGAGAATAGCTTCTATAAGAAAATACTCTTGAGACTGGTGTCTGCATGAAAGAAAAACAAGATAAACTTTATTTAGGAAATTACATGGTAATAGGAAACACTGTGTTATTAAAGTCTGTCTGCAGTCAAAACTTTGTAGTATCCTTTCCTACATTTTGGAGAAAGAGTAAACCAGGAAAGTATCTAAAATGCAGAGACAAAGTCAGAAGAACCCATCTGAGAAGGAAGAGACAAATGCCAGGAGACAGCCCCACTGGGATTTCTTGCAAACCTGAAATTATGTGAAGGTTGCTAAGGTCTCTGCAAAAGATTGTGACTATATATATATACAACATATATATATATATATATATATATATACAACATATATATATATATATATATATATATATATATATATATATATATATATATATATATATATATATATATATATATATATATAAATAAATAAAAATTTGGAATGCTAACAAAGAATTAAGGGAGTACTGAGATAGCTATTTCTAACCTTGTTTGGTTTTCATCAGTCAGACATACCCTTCCGAGATTCAAACCTGGGCTGTCTGCATGTTAAGCAGAAGCATTAGTCCATTATGCCACAGGCTCTTTCTCACTTTGTTAGCTACAAGAGACAGGGGAAGAGAATGAGTGCTTTTTGAACACCCTGTCAGCCTAACATGCAGACAGCCCAGGTTCGAATCTCGGAAGGGTATGTCTGACTGATGAAAACCAAACAAGGTTAGAAATAGCTATCTCAGTACTCCCTTAATTCTTTGTTAGCATTCCAAATTTTGAAAAACATATATGATGTCGCAGTTAAGCGACTGCTGCCTGTGGATGGCTTTGGATTGAGCTGATGCAGGCAAAAG
>NW_015387025.1:289571-310856 GCF_001527695.2 Protobothrops mucrosquamatus
GGTTAAAAACTACAAAAGTTTATTATCATTAAAACATTAAAACACCTAGCTTTCGCCGGCCTCCTGCCGGCTTCATCAGGGTGGCTAGCCGTAAGTGGGGTGGCTGTTTTTATAGGAGCGGTGCCTTTTGCACCCGGCTCCTAGATCTCGTGACCGGGCCCAGGTAGTCCTCCTGCATTAGATTCTTAGTTGTCCTTCCACATACTGCTATGCTCCTAACTTTCTCTTTCCCACCCCTTTTCTTTCCCTGACTTGTTCGTTCATCGGGAGGGGGGGGAGGCATCCCTTCATCCAGGGCATCGCTTTGTTGTTTGTTACCTCCTTTCCTCTTTCCAGTTGCCTGCAGCCCCACCTTCTTCCTCTCTTCCTTCTTTCCCATAGTGTTATCTAACTCCTTTCTCACTCGTGTCTCCACCACTCTCATCACTCCCTCATTCTCATCCTCTGATCCTCTCCTCTCTTCCTTCTTCCTCCCTTCTACACCCCCACTCAACCCTTCTTCCCTAAGCGTATGTGTGGCCATCAACCCTCTCCCTGCCCCTCCTCGGTGGCAGGTCGTAGGGGGCACAGGCGGCGCTCCCGCATTCGTTCTCATCGCCTTCCCGTCAGTGATGTCTCTCTCTTCGTACCCACTCCCCTTCTTTTCCTTTTCACTAATCCTCTCCTGCTGTTCCTCTGGTGTGGGGGTGTTCCCTCTTACATATCCACCTTCCTGTCGTGCGCTCCCCCCATTCTCAATCTCCGTATCGCTTTTCCACGACCCTTCACATTTTCTCCTCTCCTCTCTCTTTCTAGCCTCAGCCCTCCAGTTAGATCTTTCCTCCGTGCGCATGTGGGTGCAGGTTTCCTCCTGCCTATCCTTCCTCCGGCGGGAGGCCGTTGGGGGCGCGGGGATATTCACCCCTTCACGGCCCCATGGCTCTTCCCTCCTCCCCTCTCCCTTTCTAGTCTCAACTGCCCAGTTCGATCTTTCCTCCGTGCGCGTGTGGGTGCAGGTCTCCTCCTCCCCACCCTTTCTCAGGCAAGAGGCTATTGGGGACGCGGGGGTGTTCTCTCCTTCACGCTCATCCTTCCGTTGCCTCTCCCCATTCTCAATCTCCATAACAAGTCCTCCGCTGTTTCCCCAATCTACTTCCCATTCTTTCCTCAATTCTCCCTTTCCAACCACAACTCTCCAGTTCAGTTTTTCCTCCACTCGTGCCTGAGTGCCGGTCGCCTCCCCCTCCCCGCCTTTCCTCCGGCGGGGGGTCATTGGAGGTGCGGGGGTGCTCCCCCTTTCATACTCGTCTCCCTGTTGTCTCCCCTCACTTTCAATCCCCGTGGTGACTTCTCTGTTGCCCCCCCACCATCCTTCCCATTTTCTCTCCTCTCTCTTTCCAACCCCGATCCTCCAGTGCGATCTTTCCTCCGCATGCATGCGGGTGCAGGCCGCCTCCCCCTCTCTACTCTTCCTCCAGTGGGAGGTCGTTGGAGGCGCGGGGGTATTCTATCTTCCATATTCATTCTCCTGTATTTCACCCTCCCCACTTTCAATCACCGTAGTGAGTCTACTTCTCCCCCACCATCCCTCCCATTCTCTCCTCTCCTCTCCCTTCCTGGCCTCAGCCATCCAATTCAATCTTTCCTCCACACACGTGTGGGTGCAGGTCGCCTCCCCCTCTCTACCTTTCCTCCAGCGGGGGGGTCATTGGGAGCGTGAAATGCGCCGCGATGTTTGCTATACCCTGCAATCCCCCTGACATCTCTAGTGCGGGAGGAACATTCACTTTCTCATGTCTGCATCCCGTCTTGTCAGTCCCTTCTTGCCAATCCTTTGGTGCGGGGGGGTGGTTCTCTCCTTCCCTTCCTCCTCGTACATACGATCCCACCATTCAACCTTCCCAATTCCACCCCCAACTCTCATACCAGAGTCCCCCCTCTCCTCTTTCCCTTCCCCTACACTTTCATGTCTAACCTTCCTCCTCGCACCCAGGGGGCCTCCCAATCTGTCATCCACCGGGGCGTGCCTCGCCCCCACCAAGGGGTTGGCGCACGTGAAGTCCTGGGTTGACTCCTGGGGTAAATCCATGTTCAGGAAACCACAAACTGTGAGACCACCAGGAGATTTAAAAACTATAAAAGTTTAATACAGTTAAAACACCTAGCTTTCGCCGGCCTTCTGCCAGCATCATCAGGGTGACTAGCATTCAATGGGATGGCTGTTTATAGGAGTGGTGCCTTTTGCACCCGACTCCTAGACCTCGTGACCGGGCCCTCGTGACCGGGCAAGAGCGTGTCAGCTTGCGAAAGGACAATCAGGAACCGAACGCAGGAAGATCGTTTGGGCCCGGTCACGAGGTCTAGGAGTCGGGTGCAAAAGGCACNGGTTAAAAACTACAAAAGTTTATTATCATTAAAACATTAAAACACCTAGCTTTCGCCGGCCTCCTGCCGGCTTCATCAGGGTGGCTAGCCGTAAGTGGGGTGGCTGTTTTTATAGGAGCGGTGCCTTTTGCACCCGGCTCCTAGATCTCGTGACCGGGCCCAGGTAGTCCTCCTGCATTAGATTCTTAGTTGTCCTTCCGCATACTGCTATGCTCCTAACTTTCTCTTTCCCACCCCTTTTCTTTCCCTGCCTTGTTCGTTCATCGGGAGGGGGGGGAGGCATCCCTTCATCCAGGGCATCGCTTTGTTGTTTGTTACCTCCTTTCCTCTTTCCAGTTGCCTGCAGTCCCACCTTCTTCCTCTCTTCCTTCTTTCCCATAGTGTTATCTAACTCCTTTCTCACTCGTGTCTCCACCACTCTCATCACTCCCTCATTCTCATCCTCTGATCCTCTCCTCTCTTCCTTCTTCCTCCCTTCTACACCCCCACTCAACCCTTCTTCCCTAAGCGTATGTGTGGCCATCAACCCTCTCCCTGCCCCTCCTCGGTGGCGGGTCGTAGGGGGCACAGGCTGCGCTCCCGCATTCGTTCTCATCGCCTCCCCGTCAGTGATGTCTCTCTCTTCGTACCCACTCCCCTTCTTTTCCTTTTCACTAATCCTCTCCTGCTGTTCCTCTGGTGCGGGGGTGTTCCCTCTTACATACCCACCTTCCTGTCGTGCGCTCCCCCCATTCTCAATCTCCGTATCGCTTTTCCACGACCCTTCACATTTTCTCCTCTCCTCTCTCTTTCTAGCCTCAGCCCTCCAGTTAGATCTTTCCTCCGTGTGCATGTGGGTGCAGGTTTCCTCCTGCCTATCCTTCCTCCGGCGGGAGGCCGTTGGGGGCGCGGGGATATTCACCCCTTCACGGCCCCATGGCTCTTCCCTCCTCCCCTCTCCCTTTCTAGTCTCAACTCCCCAGTTCGATCTTTCCTCCGTGCGCGTGTGGGTGCAGGTCTCCTCCTCCCCACCCTTTCTCAGGCAAGAGGCTATTGGGGACGCGGGGGTGTTCTCTCCTTCACGCTCATCCTTCCGTTGCCTCTCCCCATTCTCAATCTCCATAACAAGTCCTCCGCTGTTTCCCCAATCTACTTCCCATTCTTTCCTCAATTCTCCCTTTCCAACCACAACTCTCCAGTTCAGTTTTTCCTCCACTCGTGCCTGAGTGCCGGTCGCCTCCCCCTCCCCGCCTGTCCTCCGGCGGGGGGTCATTGGAGGTGCGGGGGTGCTCCCCCTTTCATACTCATCTCCCTGTTGTCTCCCCTCACTTTCAATCCCCGTGGTGACTCCTCTGTTGCCCCCCCACCATCCTTCCCATTTTCTCTCCTCTCTCTTTCCAACCCCGATCCTCCAGTGCGATCTTTCCTCCGCACGCATGCGGGTGCAGGCAGCCTCCCTCTCTCTACTCTTCCTCCAGTGGGAGGTCGTTGGAGGCGCGGGGGTATTCTATCTTCCATATTCATTCTCCTGTATTTCACCCTCCCCACTTTCAATCACCGTAGTGAGTCTACTTCTCCCCCACCATCACTCCCATTCTCTCCTCTCCTCTCCCTTCCTGGCCTCAGCCATCCAATTCAATCTTTCCTCCACACACGTGTGGGTGCAGGTCGCCTCCCCCTCTCTACCTTTCCTCCAGCGGGGGGTCATTGGGAGCGTGAAATGTGCCGCGATGTTTGCCATACCCTGCAATCCCCCTGACATCTCTAGTGCGGGAGGAACATTCACTTTCTCATGTCTGCATCCCGTCTTGTCAGTCCCTTCTTGCCAATCCTTTGGTGTGGGGGGGTGGTTCTCTCCTTCCCTTCCTCCTCGTGCATACGATCCCACCATTCAACCTTCCTAATTCCACCCCCAACTCTCATACCAGAGTCCCCCCTCTCCTCTTTCCCTTCCCCTACACTTTCATGTCTAACCTTCCTCCTCGCACCCAGGGGGCCTCCCAATCTGTCATCCACCGGGGCGCGCCTCGCCCCCACCAAGGGGTTGGCGCACGTGAAGTCCTGGGTTGATTCCTGGGGTAAATCCATGTTCAGGAAACCACAAACTGTGAGACCACCAGGAGATTTAAAAACTATAAAAGTTTAATACAGTTAAAACACCTAGCTTTCGCCGGCCTTCTGCCAGCATCATCAGGGTGACTAGCAGTCAATGGGATGGCTGTTTATAGGAGTGGTGCCTTTTGCACCCGACCCCTAGACCTCGTGACCGGGCCCTTGTGACCGGGCAAGAGCGTGTCAGCTTGCGAAAGGACAATCAGGAACCGAATGCAGGAAGATCGTTTGGGCCCGGTCACGAGGTCTAGGAGTCGGGTGCAAAAGGCACCACTCCTATAAACAGCCATCCCATTGACTGCTAGTCACCCTGATGATGCTGGCAGAAGGCCGGCGAAAGCTAGGTGTTTTAATTGTATTAAACTTTTATAGTTTTTAAATCTCCTGGTGGTCTCACAGTTTGTGGTTTCCTGAACACACACACACACACATATATATATATATATGTTGATTTTGTGTGCGTATGTGTGTGTGTGTGTATGTATGTGAATAATAAATATAGGATAAAAAGGTTGAGAGAGACTGGAATTACAGGCAGTGTTTGAAGACATGCAAAGTAAGATTTTTGTTGTTGTTGAAAAAATAGCAAAGGAGATTAAAGTGCAGAGTCCTTCTGCTAATTATGTGTATACCTATTGATCCTTGTGGTCAATAGGTTTATAGATGTGGAAAACCCATGCATGCAAAGTGAATTCCAACAATTTGCTTTTATTTCTTTGAAGTGTTCAATTATTAATTCACAGGTCACTGAAAGCTCTGAGGACAAGAAACTCAATGATTGGCCCATTAGGGAGAAACAAATGAGCACTGACTGGCAAGTGTTCTCTGTGTCCAGCAATTGGATGGCTTGGTTAGAGAAAGTATGAGGAAAATTTGATTGAAAATATTTTATGTAAGATCCAGATTTGAACATATATAAAAAGCTATATTCTAAGCATATATGAAATTTGTTAAAAGTAAAGGCAAAAGAAAAATCACTCTATGAATGATTATAAAGTGCATTGCGGATGGAAAGAGTGGTGGTATGACATACCTGAGACAGATGGAAAAGAGGGGCAAGGCTAGGAAGAAAATAAAAATGGGACAGATAAGGCTATTCTGCAAGTTACTGAACTGTAACAAACTCCTGCTACTAGGCACGGAAATCATATTTACTATATTTTTATTTCCAGGATGGCTACTCCTTACATTTTGTCAGTCAGGTGAACCAGAGTACTTTAACTTAGGTCACACATTTACAGTGGTAAGAATTTCTTCCAGAATCCCAGATGAACTTTGCTGAAATTTAAGCATTACTATGCCAACATATTTTGTAAGGTTCTAGTGAATAAATCAGGTGATCTCTTTTATTGAAACAGTAACTAAACCTATCTGGACCTCAGTATTTTAAAACTTTGGTGCAATAAACATGTTTTCTTTGGCACAGTTATCATTTATCACATTTTCCACAAATGTTATACAACTGTAAATGCCTAGTTTCATTTTCAAATATTTTGAAAGTTATTGTGGACAATTCTGGACTTTACAATAAGTATTCTGTGTTGACCTCATATTGTCATTTTGATCATAACTAACTTCCTCTGTGGGACAATTTGTCACTGCTTTTTGGGGTTGAACCAGATTATTAAGTCATTGTTGTTCTTTAATCATTATGAACATATAAGATTTTTTCTTCTAGTTTAATTTGGTGGTGGTGGGAAAGGTAAACAAACCTTTCATTTATAAAAGTTTAGAAAAGAGAATATTTTAAAAGGGAAGATACACTAGGGGCCATTTATTCCCAATGACACTAAGGACAGAACTAGTATCTAATTAAAGGTTACAATCCACATATCTTTGGAGAAGGCATCTATGTTTTAGTAGCATACTCCTTGTACAAAGAAATAATGGACCAGTTTTTCCATGGAAATAAATGATCATAAATATATAATTATGACGACTTAGAAGCAATTACTGTAGTTCTTATTGTGAGTATTAAGCACTCTTTCATAACCATTTAGTAACCTGGAAAAGAGATTTGTGAACAGAATGACATGGTGATGCTCAGTTTACTTTTATCTAACAGTTTACTTCCATTATTTCAGAACAGGGATCTGCCATTGCAACAAATCTATTCTTATTTCCAAAGCCTGCTTCCCAAACTATTATGCATTGCTTAAGGCTTTAGTCTATTTCATGCTGTGCTCATTTACTCAGCAACAGCTCTCATCCACTGATTTAAAAGCAGTTAGGAAAAAAATCTGTCTGATGTTATCACTGTTCAATAATAAACCTTAACAACTGCAAAATATTCAATGGTAGATTATCCATAGCAAGGCATCTTGGTCTTTATAGATAGATGTTGCATGCATATTCTTTAGAGGCAAGATGCACTTGATATAAATAACTCTTTTCTTTTTTAAAAGCATCCTTTTACTGCAGTTTTCTAGAATATACCAAGCTGCAATATTGTTGAATTACCGTTCATAATTCCTTTGGCTCTACTAGATGTATTCCGGGGGTGAGGAGTACAGGTAGTTTTGCAGCAGTTTTACTTACCCAGTAAGAAGGTTTCAATTTACTATGATTGACCTATGACCTTTAGGGTGCTGCAAGAATCAGTCCTCCCTCGTGTGTTCCTTAATATCTGTATCAGTATTTCTCAAGCTTAGAAACTTTAAGATGTATGGTCTTCAACCTGCAGAATTTGGCAAGGTGACTGGGAAATTTTGGAAGTTGAAGTTCAAACATCCTAAAGTTGTTAAGGTTGAGAAACACAGATCTATATGAAACAATTACAAAAGGTGATATAAGAGTTGGTGGTACAATATTATCAGTGTATTGATTATATTGACATTTATACTACCATCCCCAGCTGCAGAGGAGATACTGTCAGTATCCTATCCTGGAGCCTGGATAGGAGAGGAGAGGTTGAACTAAACCCAGGTAAGACAGAGTTGCTCTTTCTACATCAGGATTCTCTCTTGTTATCCTTGGATGGTCAAGCACTCTCTGCGAAGGAACAGGACTGTAGTTCGGGACTCCTTTTGGATCTCATCCTTTCCTACCGTATTTAATTTTAAAGAATAGGTTAAATATTTAGAATACTTGGGACATTAATATCTGAAACCATAATTAATATATATATAATATTCACTTATCTGCATTCATTACTAAGCCATCTGAATAACAGAATATTAATAATCTATTATACAAATATTATTGTACTGAAATAACATACTGTATTAAAATTGAGAAGACGGTTGATAGATGGCCTATAATTAACAATATGTTAAAGATTTAACAACATGTTGAAGCAGCGTTCTCCAACCTTTCTGGTTGATGTCCAGCATGGGGGGGGGGGGAAAGAGGGGATGGTTTTGCATGAGGGGCAGGGGTGCGTGTACCCGCCACTTGGTGAGGGCGCTGTGAGCACAAGGTCTCGCCACTCATGTGAAGGGGGCTGCGCACACATGCACCCTCACCCATTGCTTGTGTGGCCCGGTTCTGAATGGGCCGCAGCCTGATAGTAGGCCACAGCCCAGGGGTTGGAGAACCCCTTAGTTAAAGGACTGAGCTTTCTGTATATTATTACTTTATGGATATAACTTTAGTTGCTTAAAGTGTCAATTAATTATCATTTTTGTATTTTTTAAAATAATATTAGCAATGTTATAGTTTTGGTTGTATTTCATATCTTCTAGTTGTTATATTTTATAAATTAAATATTGAAATGTTGAAAAAAGAAATATGTACAGTATGATTTATTTTAAAAGTTTTCTTACTTTTGGAGTCAGATTAAGAAGATTTTTTTTAAAAAAAAATAAGAAATTTTGGGAACACTAGCCGAGCTGGTAGTAAAAAAGATTTGTAATAAAATCTCCAAAGGTATTCATTTGCAAAAGAACTCAAGAACCTTTGGCAGTAAGTAAGAAATTTAAAGGACTCCTGCAGAGTTTTAATTCAAGCAGTACATAAAGCAGTAGTGTTTAAAGGTCTTATACAAAAATATCTGCTCAAATAAAATGTAAGAGAAAAAAGGAAAGGGAAAACCAACAAAGAAAAGGAGGTATAAATAAATAAACATGGTAGTTGTAAGAGACAACTAAAATTTTATTTTAATATCTTATTCAGGTTTTAATAGAAATAAGGAAAAACAGAGTAAGAGTGTCAAAATGAGAAAATAGGAAGAGTAAGTTATTAAAAGTAAAATATACAATGTGTATTGATATAACTGCATCTGCTCACTGATGTGCCACTATTTTTGGATAACATAATGGAATTAGAATTCTGATATTATAGACAAAGGATGCCTCTAGGGTAAGGGGAATGGCTAAGCACTATTTACAATAACAGTATTCATGCATCTTCCTAATCAAGTTTGTTTTAAAATAAATTATAAGATAATTTGTATAGTTTTGGTGGCTATTACTCTGGACTTTCCAGTTCTGTAATAAAAATGAAAGCGAGGGTGATTGCAAATGCAAAGTTAAAAATCCCATTAAGAACAGAATAAGTTGAAATGGGAAAGTGGCAAACAGAGTGAATATTGCTTCATTTTGGAAAACATGGCACACTTATGAGATTCCTTATGAGATTACAACAAAAGCAAACATGCCAGATCTTTTAAAACTATATAAAATATTACTGAAAGTGTGAAGCCTTTAAGGATTAGCAGTCATTTTACAAACTCATACCTTCAACACTCATCAAATTGGTTTAGAAAAGCACACTCAATATACCATTCCTCAGAGTATTAAAATAATTTTGTGATTTTAAAAAAGGCCATGGGGACCCAATTGGAGGAAAAAGGAAAGCTTCTCAAAAATAGCATTAAAGTAACTGGTTTAGAGAGAATGTGCTTGGAAAAAAATGGAAATCTCACAAATATCAAGATCAGAAGAAAAAAGAAATATATGAAGTATTTAATGGTAATTTCATTTGTTTGACACATTTAAGAAATATTGCCTTGAATCTACAGAAATCTAGCCACCCAGGGTTACCCTATGATAAGATGAACGGCCAATACATTTTACAAACAAACAAACAAATAAAGGAAAATTTAAGGCGAAGTTGACTACTATTGTGAATACAGTTTTTTCAACCAGCAGATATTCCAGGACACATCCCAACATTACAGATGGAATTATTACAAATGGAAATCACATCTATGATTGAGGCATAGCTCTTGGTCAGGTACAAAATCAAATTGCAGCAACCTCTTCCACTGCTGCAGATAGAAAAAAGTTAGTCCTTTTAAAATCAAGGGAGAGAAATTTTTATTTAGGCTGGAAAGGAAAGATACCAGGCTAGAAAACAGTAGACAGCTGGACAACTTTGGACCAGTCATTCAGTCCAACCATCTCATAGGATTGTTACTGTGGAGAAAATAGAAGGTGTATTGGATAGGTTCGCTGCCTTGAATTATTTATAAAAACAATAAAAGTGAGATATAAGCAAACAAACAAACAAATAAATTAGAGTTTACCATCTCCCACCAACTCTGATTAAAATTTGGGATTCCCAAGAAACTAAAACACCTAGAAAAATGTCGCTGAGATATCTTCAGATTTTGCTAGGTGAGTAGAAATAGTTAAAAATCTAGCAAGGACCATTTGCTTTCTTAGTTTCTATGTGATATTAAGTCAAAACTAAATTGCCTTTTATTTTTTGATGCAAATTCATAAATTGTGCATAATCACGATTTTTAGAATTTTCTTTTTTAAATGAGCTACTATGAGATATCAGATATCTCTTTCATTATTAAAAAATGTGGTGGTTACATGCTATCTTTTTCTTTTCTTGTGTGAGATTGTCTGTCTCGGAAGGTGGGAAAAGAAGAATTAAATCCTCCAGCCAAGAAGGGGGACTCTGTAATGATTTCAGTGTTTGTATTTTTAAAACATTTAAATTGTTTGAAAGGCATCACAGGTTGTGAACTCTGTCTTTCTCACATGCTGTACTTAGAAGGAAGATGCCAAGATTGATAGGCAGAAGCAATGGGAACTACCAAGTAGTTACCCAAAAGCAGGAAATGGGATCAGAGAGAAGACCGAGTGGTCTTTTGCGAGAAGAGATATCAGAGGTCCAAGCTTTCACACCACGGCCTCAGCTTTTTGACTACAACAGTTAATTTTGTAGTTTGTGTGTGTGTGTGTGTGTGTGTGTGTGTGTGTGTCCTTGGTATTAATGTTTCTGAATGTTAAAACAAATTTGTAAGCCCAGATTAGGTTTCTTCTATCCTTTTAAGAGCAGAAACTGGAATATGGCCTACCCACCCAAGAGCTATTATCAGAGTATTTATTTATTTGCTTCTTTTTGTATGAAATGATATATTTCCAAAGCTTTGTTGGCTAGAAAGAATAAAAGTAGGATCCCCACAGGGAACAATTGATTCTAAGTACTGGTATTCTCAGGCCAGCAATATGAGTTCTCTCTGAAGTAATTTTCTTCCCTGAATCTACCTATAGTTGAGCAATTTTATGACCAGAATCTTATTTATACATTTGTACAGCTAGATTTAAATGCAATTACAAGGAATAGATTTATGCCTTTGATTAAGCATGAAACTGATTATGATCACTACCTCAAGCTTAGTTCACATTTCCTTCTCATAGCATTAATGAATCTAGGAACAGACCAGATGCAAAATATAGTTTTTGAGAGATTTTTAGGATAATACTGTATAATTTAGCTGCTGTACATGTGGCATTGACTAGGTGAAATATCTTTTGCATTATACATTTCATTGTTCTTTTTTAAACTCAGCTGCTATAAAGTTTCTGTGCCTTCTGTCGGACGGGAGGAATAACAAGCCAAAATCATGAAAAGTATTTGCATTAATGATTGCAAAAAACAGAGCAATATACTCAGAATAGCTGATTTCTACTATGAGCTATAAAAACACACAAAAACTTCATAGATGAATACAAAGAACGTATACAATTATATCTAATTAAATCTAATACCTGGAATTTCAAAATAAATTTACAGGACAATAAAACATAAGTAAAATCTTCAGTATTGTGATACTGTTTATATAGTTGTCTTTTTTTCTGATTGTTATAATGATTGGTCAAACAAAACCTGTTTTCCAATGGAGAAAATATGATGGGATAGGGGAATAATAACATTTCTATGAAGAATGCACAGAATGTTTATAAGACTTTTTTTGTTGGTTAGTTTTGAAAGAAACATATAATAGAGAATAAAATGTATTGGTAAAGATAATAAGGAGAACTACGTTGGTCTAGTGGCTAGAGGCAAGACTAAGAATGAGGAAACTATAAGTGCTAGCCTTACTTTAAACACAGAAAACCAGTTCTCTGCAAAAAACAAGCAAGACAATGAAGAGACTTGTGCATACTTGTCCAGGTAGTCACCAGAAGTCGTGATTGACTCCAAAGAATACAACATACATGGATAATAGAAGAACACGGACTGTGCCTCTGCTCATATTGAGGCAAACAAAGCCAGCCCAGAATAATGGTTGCCATTGAACAATGCTGGAATGGAGGGGAACAAACACCAAGCAGTCCCCTAAAAATGGCCATTCTAATATTTTGCTTCTTGGAGTTTTCTTACTTTAATGTTATTTAGATGAAATTCATTCAAGGCTCTTGCCTTCAGACTTTAATTCAGGGGTAGTCAACCTTGGCTCTTTTATGACTCGTGGACTTCAACTCCCAGAATTCCTGAGTCAGCTGTGCTGGCTCAGGAATTCTGGGAGTTGAAGTCCACGAGTCATAAAAGTGCCAAAGATGACTACCCCTGCTTTAATTGCTACAGTTAGCTGTCTGCTAGATGACAATAACGAGGTAAAAAAAAGACTTTTAACATTTCACTTTCCCTTCTCTGCACCAGCATGTTTCACGATTATCAGAATTCAACTGTCAGCATCTTTCATATCACATAAAACAATATACTGACTGAGGCTGGGAATAAGAAAGTTTTATTAACTTCCTTCTCAAATGATATCATTGCTTTATTGAATCATTGTTCCTGTGCCACAGAGATAGCTAATCACTTCCTCTTTTTATTTCCTACCATTTTCCCAACTGCCTCATTCCTTTCTAAGAATGTTTTTCTCCCAGACTGGTACTTTTATTTTAATGATTTCTTTTGCTTAGTTATAGATATGATCTTTTAGTGGTCTTCCTACTGGTAGCCAAATTTGAGGAGTTGGGTATTTTACTTTTATGGCTAAACTAATAATTAATAAATAATAATTATGATTTATGTTGCTTAATTATCATCATCGTAGTTTTAGTAGCCTTCCTATTTGTAATCAGGGACCAGTCGTCGGTATTCTATTAGATCATAAATTAGGGTGGAATACTGCACTTAACATTTTTAAGGTTGATGTGGTCTCATTATACATGTGGTTGAGCTGGGATTTATAAGGGAATCCTCATATAACATTTTCATCCTGCTGCTAGTGACAAGTACACAAATAAACCTAGAAAGCACTTGGAAAGAGGTAGATAATAGCTCTTCTAGTGTCCTAAGTATTCCCTCAAGACAGCTGAGTTCAGTATACCTTCCAGAATGTCTTCTTCAGGAATAGAGGCAACAATGGGCAAACCAATAGAAAGCAAGGCCCTTTTACATTACTCTGAAAGCTTTATACTTCAGTGTTTTCCCACCAGATGTGTTCTCAAGGCAGAATAGAAAAATGATGGACTGAGACATTATTCTGTCCATAGACTGCAATCCACGAAACATCTGAAGGGAAATACTTAGTTTAAACTGATGAGGCCTGTTGCCTTCAGTCTATAACTTTAAATCCAATTACTTGGTTACCTCATAAATGAGCCAGATAGATAGCAAATCTATAGCAGAGACAGAAATTCAACTCAGTTCTGATCCTTATTCTCTTAGGTTCTAATGTAATATAAACACATAACTCAATGGTGCCATAAATTTATTTATTAGAAGGAAGAAAATGAAAGAACAAAACCAACACTACAAATTTGCTTAATGAAAATACTGATATTATTTATACTATACAACCAGGGGAAAAAAATAACAATAGCAGTTTAAATCCATTTATAGTTATGCTTTAGCAGCATGGACAATGTATTGGCTGGCTCTGTTTGGAATCTGCTTAATTGATCAATGACTATGTTAATCTCTCAAATGATCCATGGGGTTAAATGTAACTCACAATTGACCCAACAGGTTTATTTTATTTAGTTGTGTTCTGGAAATACCTAAACCCAAACATCAATTTGTTTTGCGTACATAACCCCCCCTAATTAAAAAAACAATTGCTTGTTTTAGAAGGTCTGGCTGAAATAGATAAGCCTCACTTTCTGCTACTTGTCTAAATGATGGAGAAGGAACTAGTGGTATTATGAAGTCTTGCCAATAGTCTGTTAATGCAAGAACTCATTGGATGCAAAGAATTTTAAAAGAAAAATACATGAGAACTTTAGATTCCCAGATTGTGGTGTTTGACATTGTTAACGTTATTCTATGTTGCTAGAACCAGTGAGATTTGACTGGGTTTAGTAGTTGACCTTTAAGTGAGAACAGCATTACTGTGTAAGGTAACTGATTAATGCATTATTTAATGTATTAGGTGTCCATCAAAACTCACAGATATTTAAATCTATTTTTATTTATTTAAATAATTTATAAGATCTCCCAACTGATAACCTTGGACTCTGGATAGTGTACATCAAAAATCTCTTTGCTCTTCAATCACATACAGAATATGTTTAAACTATGCATAATAGTATGTTTGGATGTAATGTTATCTTTTTGCTTGGTGAGGCTAGTAACTTACAATCCCAGGGATACATCCAGACCAAAGTATCTTTTTGTAGCCCTCAGAACTCTGTCTGTCCATGACTGTTGACAATTAATGACATAGTTTTACTTTGTGTTGAGCAAATAATATAGTATCAGTTCTAAGATAGACACATGCTTGCTTAAAATCTAAGACAATTCTCCAAATCTTTTTGTCTTCAAAACCAGTGAGCAACCCAGACCTTTATATTCCCCAGAGGCTTTCCACATTGTGCTGCTAAAATTCAGCTGCACCATTTTGTTTTGGGTAATCAATGCTAAAATCAAGTAACTAAAATAACCTTAACTCCACTGTTGCATTTCTATGAATTTATAACAGCAAACACACCAAAATTTTCCTTTGTACGTCCTATAGTATTGTCAGTATTGATGATATTTAATTCTATACCAACAAAAATGCTGGTTGTCATCTTTAAAGCTTACATCACACAGAGGGAGGTTACTTGAGAGACTGCCTGTTTCCAGTGGTTTCTGGTTTCTCTTTTCAGAGCTGTCATGATGCAAATGCTCTGGATCACTTCAGTGAAATAACATCATCAAAGAAGTGTGTCTTTTCTATCACAGTACCTGCCCATTGAAATTCTGACAGCCCCAACCTTTGTTGTCCTTCTGGAAGGTCTTGAAGATCTGCCTTTTCAATTAGGCACTGGGACCCAGGTGTTAGAGGATGGGTGTAGGTTTTGTGGTGTGAGACAGTTTTGTGAGGAGCCACATCATTTTTAATTATTTATTGCCTTATATGGCTTTTACACTGGATTATTTTACATACTGATTTTGTTAACCACCCAGTAATTCGGTTAAGATGAGTGGCTATATATTTTCTGTCAATACATACATATATATACATACCTCATTTTCAGATTTAGTTTCAACAATCTCACAACTCACTTAAGGTCCTTCAACGTTAACTAGCCATCCTAATTCCTGGTGAAAACACTTGAGCCAATAGAGGTCTTCCATTGGCTCTATTAGCCATGTTAATAGGTATTGCCTCAGTGCAACCATACAGATAGTTTTACTTATATATCCTTAAGAACAGGGCTTTTTTGGTCATAGAACGCCCAGAACAGAGTTCCGGCACCATTTTTGGATGGAACCTTGTAGGGTAGGCAAGGTGGGTTGTATGACATATGTGAGTTCCGGCACCTTTTTTTTTTTTTTTAACAAAAAAAAGCACTGCTTAAGAATAAACATGTACAGTATTAGAAAATATTGTGCATGGTTATCTTAACCAACCCAAACTTTGTATGGTATGCAAGAGATCCTCAGATCATGTTGGATCTTGTCTCTTCCCATCCCTCCAACAATCTTAAATAGTACTTCTGAGAAGAAAAGAACATGCATTTTTTTTAAAAAAATCAGTGTTTTATGGATATGTCTAACAATTTTTTTGCCTATTCAGATGGAAATAATGTGTTAATGAGAAACAGAAGCAAACTTAGCAGGATTTTTCTCTACTTGAAAGAACGGCTCAATAGTCCCATAAAAATGTTACTGAAGTACATCCATTTACAATGTTAATATTTCACTGTTGCCCCAGTGGATTTTGGACCTCTGTGTATGAACTGCATATTTTGCACAAAATCTCTGTTCAAAGAAAATTCTCCAAGGACTGGCTGTGCAAATATTTGCTAGTGATCTCATTACAAAAAAAACCCATATAATGGACCAAGATGTTATATTTATGTCTGCTTCCTATTAAAATAAGTAGTTGGTTAGCTAAAGATATTGTATTTGGAACTAATAAATTATTTTCCTTGGCCCAAATGTACTGTATGGGAGCTGGTTATATTTATTTAATAGTAAAGGTAAAGTCAAGGTTCCCCCCTCCATTCGTATTTGACTCTAGGGAAGTGCTCATTTCCGTTTCTTAGCTGATGGAAGCAGCATTGTCCAAAGACATTTCCCTGGTCATGTAGCCAGCACAGAACACTGTTTCCTTGCCACTGAATTGGTATCTATTTATCTATTTGCATGCTTTTGAACGTCTAGGTGGGCAGGAGTTGGGGCAAGTAAAGAGAGGTCATCCCATTGCACAGAGCTCAGTCTTGAACCTGGGCTGTCAGCTGACAAGCTCAGTGTCTTTAACCACTGAGCCATCTCGTCCCCTGTGTGTAATAGTAACAGTTGTGAAAGAAGAAGAGGTAAAAGATAGGTATAATCAGTGTTTTTTTTGTCATAGAATGCCCAGAACAGAGTTCTGGCACCTTTTTTGGATGGAACCTTGTAGGGTAGGCAAGGCAGGTTGTATGAGATGTGTGAGTTCCAGCACCTTTTTTTTTTTTTTTTACAAAAAAAGCACTGGGTATAATGAATATGCTCAGATGTAAACACAATAATTTCATATGCTTATCACAATAGTGATAGCAAGACTAGTGAGATAGAGATACTGGAATAAGGAGGATGCAACAGAAACACCTCTGCTCAAAGACAAAGAAAACCCTCCCCCAAAAATCTATCATTAGATATTAGGAAACAGTTTTCTATATCTCTTTGTAATTATTTACTGGTCTTCCGGATGTATTTATTTATTTATTTTCAGTTCATTATCTCACACTTCTGTTGTTTTCTTTGGATGTATCTTATACGCCACAAAATATTGTTTCAGCCTTTCTAATTTCAAAAGAATCATGCTAAAGCTGGTTTCTCCCTTAAACCTCCATGCATACCGTAAAACAGCTGTATTAAGCAGTCACCAGTCTCTGTGGATTGAGCATATTAGTCATACAGCAGTTAGCCATAATAGCTAATTTGGCCCGATTAGCTATTCTCAGTGGAAACACTTATCTGAATCAACTCTGCTTGCTGCAACCAGTCTATGACTTTATGCTGAACAAGCAAATCCATTCCCAAAGAGATTTATCTATTTTTCTCCCTTATTCATTTTTTACAACCTTGCTGAACCACCCCACTCCTAATGGGTTCCAGGTGGCAAATAGCAAAACCAAAACAGTGCAACCCAAGGGAACAACAAACTAATAAAACGAAAATTTTATTTGGACAATCATTACTGTTTTCCTATTTTTATCTTGGAATTTATGTATGTGGATGATGATGATGACTGGATCAATAACAATAGCAATAGCACTAGAATTATATACCACCCCATAATGCTTTACAGCACTGTCTGAGTGGTTTACAGAGTCAGCATATTGCCCCCAACAATCTGGGTCCTTATTTTAGCAATCTCAGAAGGATGGATGAGTCAACTTCGAACCAGTCAGGATTAAACTCCTGCCGGTGAGCAGCGTTAGTCTGCAATACTGCTTTCTAACCATTGTGTCACCAGGACTCCTCAAATCAAACCATGTCAGGATGAAGATTTCTTCATTGAAGGTTATGAGCCATAAACCACCATGCTGTTCTAGTGTGGATTAGGTAGATAATTAGTTTTTTTACTAAGATTGAAAGAGAATCACTGCCAGTTTCTATGCCAAAGGGAGGACTATGACATGGCTATTTCTAGAGGGTCTAGTCTAGACGTTTAACCACTATACCACTTCGGCTGTCTTTCCGTGTATGTATATATGTATCCATGCATGTATGTAGTGGTGGGATTCAGCCGGTTCGCACCAGTTTGGCAGAACCTTTAGCTAATTTTTTGTTGCCCAGGCCCAGAATGGACTTCCGGAAATGGCATCCACACAGAAAACTGGCTGTTCACATATTTGAATCCCACCACAGCATGTATGTATTAATATCTGTAAAGTTTTGCAGCCTTTGATGCACACCGTTCCTTGAATTGGAGCATACTAGCACCTTCAATGAATGATTCAAGAAATAAGCGAAAACATAAAAAACTAACAAGTGTTACAATAGTGGCACAATCTATCAAAAGCAGATCTTAAACTGAATATCCTCCAAATACTCTATTGAAGATCTATGTATCTCCCTGTACATATTCATCAGGGAGATGTCAGTCCATATAAGGGCAAACTATTCTACAGAAAGGGGCCACAACGAAAATCCAGCTACAAGGTCTTTGCAGATTTATTTATTTATTTGTAGAGCTCATAGATTTCTACAGTTTGCTGATTCTGAGCATCACACATAATTGGAATTAAAATCATACATACAATGATATTTTTTTTTACAAAAAAACAGCAATTAGAAAACATTTCTCTGGAACTAGGGGTTATATATAAAACAATAATAAAGAACCCAGTCACATGACTGAAAGACAGTTCTAACTGAATAGTCAGTTTTTTACTGACTTCCTAAAAACCAGAAGAGAAGATGCATATGAACATGGATATGAATCTGTGCTTGTGTATATGTGTATGTGTGTGAGGGGGAGAGGGGAGAGAAAGAAAGAGAATGAGAACGAGGTACTATTACGGAGAAATGGGATGACAACTGAAAAGGTGTGTTTTCGTGGTCCCTGAAGTTGCCAGTCTCTGGCTGAGTGAACATGTAGGGAACCCACCCTAGTAAATATTATGAAGCATAAAAATATTATGGAGAGAAAACTCTCCTGCAAATAGTCAGGCCCTGAACTATGAAACATATTAAAGATGACAATCAGAAACTGGAATTACACCTGGAAGTTCACTGGTGACCAATGCAGGTCTTGGAATAAAGCTGTAAACCAAGAGATATTGTCATTGTTACCCAAGGCTCTGCATCTTGGACCAGTTGAAGTTCCAAGGTCTTCAAGGAAAGCCCCTTGTTCAGCACATGGCAACAGTCCAGTTGAGAGGTGATTAAGGTATAAGTGATAGTGGATAATTGTAAATAATTATAAGAAAAAGCCATCCTGTTTTTCAAGATGCTAGCTAAGTATACTATTAAACAAAAATATCTGGAAAATAAAGGGAATCTTGAATACATACCAAATATGAATTTAATTTCTCTATGCACTTGACATAGAATATTCAGTGAATTGCACAAATCAAAGATATTGGCAGGATGGGGGAAGTCCTGTAAATTATTTTGAATATCAGTTGAAACAGAAGATTTAATAAATCAGCATTTTGTTTTGTTTTGCTATTATACCTGACTTTATAATACAGAGTAAAAAAATTACTAAGGACAAAATTAATCATGTTTAAAATAATATAGTCTTTCACAAAACTGCACATGATCAAAGTTTTTATCTAGCTGCATCTTTATTTCTTCAGGAAATAATAGATAATATTAAATCAATACAAACAGAAAAAGCTTCTGGTCTTAGAACTATCTAATTGAGTAGTATAAGATATATATCCTAAACTGTTTAATTTTTATGTTTTATGACTAAATTTTTTTAACTCCCTTGACTGAAGCTTATATCACTATAATTTTAAAGGTTGGCACTGATTCTGCTGATTGTGCAAACTATCAGCCGATGTATTTCAAATGATGTTGCAAAAACGCTGACAAAAGCCCTTGTATATACAGTAGGTGACACATGACATTACCTTAAATTATCCATCTTGGCCCTGCACACTCCGATTTTATCAAAAGGCAATAAGCCTTAGATAATACTTCATTATTATTTTAGGTATTTTAGATGCACATTTGGAAAACTTGGTACTGATGTAGAGAAAAAGCTTTTTTAATGGTAAGTTCAATGTTTTGGAGTCAGTTTTGGCAAAAGATTCTTTTTATTAAATAGATTACAGTATTGCATTATAATCTCTTGAGCAGGGTTATTACAAGTGGAATTACTTCTTCACACTCCAAGACTTCTTATGAAATTCAACAAAAATGATTTTTAATGATGTTACAACCATTGCCCTATCTTATCAGGCAATCAAAGAATATTCTGGGTGTAAATTTGCTGTAATTGGAGACAAATTGCTATGGGCTGTTGATATATTATCTATAAATAGAATATATGTAGCTCAGGTTGAACTATGAAGTCCTTGGTGTTCTCTGAGCTTGGTTGTTTCCATCCAGATATTTCAGTACCTGGCTAGGTAACTTTTTCAGCATTGGACTGAAGATGTTACCTAGCTGGGTAATGAAATATCTGTATAAAAACAAAAAATCTTGGAGAACACCAAGGACCCCATGGTATATTACATATTTCTGAATTATGATTTAGATCAGGGGTATCAAACTGCCGGCCTGCAGGCTGGTTGCATCAGCTCCGGCAATGCAAAAAAAGTCACGATGCGTGATGTGACGTGGCGAGCTTGACACCGTGATTTAGATGATGATAACAGTAGGTGTTTTAACTTTTCTGGTTTTTATTCTGACTTGTATTGCTCTATGAAATCCAAATGTTTAAGTCCAAAAATTATTATTGGAATAATTAAAAAAAATGATCTTCTTGCCCTTCTCTTCGTGGCATCCTAGAAAAATGTGTATCTGGAATCGGGATGTTGTGGTGCTTTGGTTGCATTTACGGGTTTTAATTCTGTTGAGTTTTATTATTTTGTATGTTGTTGTGAGCTGCTGAGAGTTACGTTGTATAAAATGGGTACCATGTATATCTAATAGGTAGATGATAGCTAGCTAGCTAGCTAGCTAGCTAGCTAGCTAGCTAGCTAGACAGACAGACAGACAGACAGACAGACAGACAGACAGACAGATCCCTTTGATGCTGTAGCATAAGCTTGATTCCTGTTTTAATTATAATTCTACATTTTCAGCATGAAGGCTGCAAGGTATATTTGGTTGATAAGGGGATGAAAGCCCATTTTTTATTCTTATTCACATGACGAACTTTGAGATAATCACAACTGGAAAATCCAATGTTAACATACCAATGTCTAAACGTTTTAAAGAATTTTAAGTATGTTTCATGTTATAAAATAATACTAATTCAACAAAATATTTGTTCATTCTTATTGGACACTTCAGATTATGTTTAGAAAAGATTGGTTGTCAGCTTCAAATGTAAAAAGTTAGATGGGACATGTATACATCTGATGCAGACTTGCCCCGCTATTTTTCCATTTTGAGTCAATATCCATAAAATGTTGCTATTTAAAAAAGTAATATAATTTAAACATGTGAATGTGATATACCAAAATGTTGGAATGACTAATGCATGAAGAATTATAGATAAACCTAGCATAGATCATAGTGACAGAGAGAGAGAGAGAGAGA
>NW_015387025.1:310956-365470 GCF_001527695.2 Protobothrops mucrosquamatus
TTGCTATGGCTTTATTTTTATTTTTAAAAATACTTTTCTCTTTTTGTATTTTTTCTTTTTCTGTTTCATGCAATTAAAAAAAGAAAGAAAAAATGGTGCACATTTTCTCATTTCAATGAAATATGCCTCAATTGGTATTAAAATGCATTGTTTATTTCCAAATTAATAAGGAGGCAGAAGGCAACAAATGAAATTTACTTCATTACAAGGATAATATTCTGTACACTAATAAAGTACTAGGAAAATTGTGATATACAAATACAGTGTCATTTAGTTACAACAACAGATACATTTCTAATGAGGAACTTTTCAGATGGCACAGTCTCATTAGTCATCATGATATTTCATTCAGTGATATTTGTATTATCTACTGAATTGTGATTCATATATTTCTCTTAGCCCAATGAGAGAAAGACTTACAGGAATCTGAATATTGGCTTTCTTTTAAAGATAAGGAATTATAGTGACTCTAATTAAAATTAAACATGATTAAGTGAAAAATAAAACAATATTCTGAATCCATATCAGTTTTACCAATTGTTGGGACTGGTACTGTAAATTGAATCTGAATCTTGAAATTCATAAGGATCAATGTTTTGTATGTTGAAGAATTGGATTTCTCCTGGTAGGGGCTGCACTCATCTGAAAGGACCATGTATAGAGTTGAGCTCTTCTAAATTATCTTTGTTATTGAAAACTCATGTAACGTGCGCTGGGGTACATCTGGTGATATTAGCTACCCCCTAATTATTATAATTTCTGGATAGGTATGACATAGCTAGAAAAGTTCACATAATGCATGTTGTATTAGATTGTCTCTGAAGATGGCTCAAAGTTGTAGAAGCTACCAATCATATAACAGCCAGACACAATGTATACATACCTTGTAAGAATTATTATCTGATATATTTTTGACCCAAGATCAAGATGTTTGACCAGATATTTAAATGTCCAGATAAGTTGGGAAACTGGTATTTGAGGTAGTTATTTTCCCTTGTCTAAATATTAAGATCAGTTTTCCACTCTATACCCAACTTTATTAATGCTACATTATTCATAAGGATGGTGTTTTGGTTGTGGAGCAGAATTATGACTTAATCTGCATCTTTAGATGCCTTTCTAGATGCATTAATGTATCCCTTTAGAGAAATAGCAAAGATTAGAACCACTTCATTAAATAAATTAAGGATCACCATATTTCAGTTGTCTTACTTGTTAGGAATCAGGTAATTTTGCTTAAAAATATAAAACAGAAATTCTCAAGCATTCCTCAAGCAATATTTTTCATCACTTCCATATTTTTCTGTCCCCCCAATCCCTTCAAAGTGGTTTGAAACCACCTTGACCTTGGAACACTGAAACCACACTGAGAACATAATGAGTGAATCAATGTTCTCTTTCCAGCTGACCAAGACGAGTTTTTAAGAAGTAATTCAGTCAATACACCATCAAACTTGGAGCAACAAAGCATTCTCTCCTTTTCATATTTTCAGTACAAGTTGTATACCTTAGATTGTTTGCCAAAAATATGAGTGTTTGTAACAGAATCAGGCTGTTCAGCTACCAAGCTGTCATTCCTATATTAAAAATTTCATTTGAAGACAGCATGGTATCATATCATCAATTTTGCAACCAGTTGCTTTTTGGAATGCCTCTAACTGTGCCTGTAGTAGGAGAAAAGGAATGATATCTGCTAAACAAAATGGTAGGCTATAGGAAGTGGTACTCATTGGAGAGGCACTTCCATTGGCCACAGTTTCCACTTGACTGGCTTAACCACAACCTCTCCATCTCCTATTCTACATCAAAGTGAGTGATAAGAAATGTAAAAATATAAGCAGTCCAGAGTTTTCCTTAACCAATAATATTTTGCCTCCCACCTCCCCTAAAAGTGTGGGAGAGAAAATATCTTGCCAATTTTATCTTTGCTCCTTCAAACCAAAGATTCTTCTGGAACAGCTATATCTCAGAAGCTAAGCAAAGGAGGGGGTCCTTACCAATGGGGAATGGACCATCCTTGATTTGCAGAACTATAGCACTACAAAAAGGAAAAAAATGCAGGATTCTGAGAGGATACTGTTTACATCAGAGCTGAACTGGAATCAAATGGGTCAAACAGCAGATTACCAGAAGCCATGAGATCACAGAATTCTGAAACTGTTTTTGAATTGGTTTAGAATGGTTGTGTAGCAATTACATTCCTCTCACAAAAACAAAAATGTCTTATCACAAAATGAATGTACACTTCATGCATAAAAATATTGGCTTGGATTTGGGAATGGTCATCAACATTTCTACAGTAATATTTTAAAATGTCCAAAGAGATCCAACTTTTTAACTCATAGTCTATTTTTATGAAAAAAAATATAATATATATAAAGGAAAGAACTATAAAATGTGGCTATTTAATAGCAATCTTGTTCATGTCTGATGCTGTAGTTAAAAGCCTGTCAGAATTCTTATTACTAATTCATCTTTAGGGGCTTGTAATTCAGCATTAAAAATTCCTTCCAGTTTAAAAAAATATTATAAAGGAAATACATTTTTCAAACTAAACATCAGAGAATTGTTTTTATTTTTTGAAAGTTACTTTAAAAGCACCTGGAAATTACTTAGGCAATCAAACAATGCCTTCTTAGATTTTGTTTGTTCTTTATTTCTAAAATAAACAAAAAGATTTGTTACTAGAAAATCATAAACAATGTTGTTGTTTTCAACACAATACTGTAAAATTTGAAAATAGCCCTGCAAAGTAATTTGAAAAGTGGCTTGCATACTGGTTATCACTGGAGTTTGATGCTGCTCTCTTTCCATGGATTCAGGTTGTTGAATAGAGAGGCTGAACTCACTGGAGAAAAGAAGATGCCTCTATGCAATCATCTTTCCCTCTCCTGCCTCATTTTAAATCCACTCTGAATCTGTATCAGTTTTCTTTTCTAATTATTTATGGGTTCAGCAGCTCAGGAGGGGAGATTTCATTGGGATGTCAGTATGTAAGAAGGGAAAGTTCAGTCCTTTTTCCTCTTTTGCAATCTTGAAGACAGCCTCCCCTTTTGAAGTTGCTGATAGCCTCAGATACAGGGTTCGTGGTAGAATCAGGATAAACATTCCCTATCAATCCTATATTAATTTAAACCAGGAATAGATACAATTTTGAAAGAGTTGTCAATCCTAAACATATTTACTAGGGAGTAAGCCCCTCAAATGTAAATGAGTTTTATTTTAAGGAAAACGTGATGAAGCAGTATTGTAAGTATCTTAATAGGAATTTAAAATTTTATATAAAATAGGAAGATGAAATCTTGCATTGAACCACATCAAGGCCAGTATCATTTACCTCAGTTTTCATCCATCTGGCATTCTGCAGATCTGCTGGAAAGATAGCAACAGTTTCCAGGACTCCCAGCAGAGTTGTTAGCTAGTAGGTTCAGCCTGGTTCACAAGAACAAGTGGATAATTTTTTGTCCTAAGAAATCAACCCAGTTGTACATGGAGCACATCAGGGCCGTTGCATTACCTGCGCTCCTCCCGATAGAGTAAATGGAAGATTTTCTACTGTTGGCATTAGGGCAGCTGTTGTGATGGCCGGCAGCACTTTCTTCTTTCTCCTTTTTTCTTCAATTGGGAAATTCAGCACAGTTTCTTCTGTGGCAGGTGGCAGCAGCTGGTTGTGCCTTCCATTTGTCCACCCACTACAGCCTTTTCTCATACATCTCAAGTCACCAACTGCCACCTTTGTTAGCACCTCCAGGCAGCTCAGCCGTGTGGAAAAGCATAAAAACTATTATTGCTATTTCTGCTACTTTTACCTCCTCCATTCTGAGAACTGCCATGGCTCCCATGCCTCTTCCTCCTACTCAGCTTAGCTATTTTGGGGGTAATGAGCTGGAAAAGAACAGGTTGTTGCCTAATTCCCAATGGAAGTGGATGAAGGTCAAAGGTTAAGGACATAGTTGCTTGGAATGCTGACAGTTTCAGACTCAGCATATCTGAAAAGTGAATGTATGGAGAAGATTGGTCTCTCCTAAATGATAACGTATTTCAGAGTCAGGCAGGACTTTCTCCTAGCTACACTATATATAAAGAAACGCATGTAGTATACTTAAATACAATAGAAAATTATTTTCATTTTTTTAAAACAAACTTTTGTTTTCTGATGCCTTGAGAAAATGGTCCATTCATAGCAACTAAGCCAGACAATATGACCAATTTCTTTTTAAAAAAGAGAGGGGGGGGGGAAGAGAGGAAGAGGCAAAGGGAAATGAAACAGAAAAATCAAAAAAGAAAGTGGAGAAAGATAAAAAACAATTACTGACTGCATATGTCTCCTGTATCTTTTATTGTTATAGTTTAGAAAAGCAACATATTAATATGTCAGCTATGTGTTTCAATAAAAATATGATCAAAATAGCTAGAGGAAGAAATGGAAAAATAATTTATAGGTCCAGATAAAATCAAAGTGAAGCTTCTATTTTCCTCCATAGTGAAAACTATAGCAGTATAAATCTTGATATTCAAAAAGTAAATTCCTAACTTCAAGATCTAAAACAGATGGCACTGCCTCTTTTATCAACCTTTCCTGAATTGAAAACTAAGGCCCATAATACAAAACTACACTGCTATCCGTGCTATTCCTTACACTTAATATGATTATAACTGGACTGCTTTCATATACCAGAAGAGCCAGAAGGAAATAGCAGAAAGATTGTTTTAGTCAAACTTTAGCTCAGCCAAGGACAGGTCTACGGTTTTTTTCATTGTCCCTGGATGATATCTTAAAAATAATTATAGCTTAATGAATTGATTTATTTGAAATAAAAACACATTAGACGTTCAAAATTTCTGTATGGCTGAGACAATTTTCTCAGGCATCCAGAGACCCAGATGGTGTCCTTGCTGTTGGTTTTCAGGAAAGCAGAAAAAACAGAATTGTTCCTTGGAGCTTTTAATTTGTAATTTTAATTTATAATTTATAAAGTGATTGGGATCTAGTTGCCTGAAGAGAGTTGCTTATTGTATGGTCATTTTATATTATGGTATAGATGGGAGTGATTATGGGAATCTAGATAGAGTCAATATTATATAAATATTGTAAAAAAAAAGCCTGCATAAATAAAAGTACATAAATGTTGCCTGGCAAGTGCCTTTTAACTGAAATTAATAGAAGTTATAATAAAATCAATTTTAAAGATGCAAAGCCTGCTTTCCAGGCATATCTATTGCAAACAATGCAGCAGGATATATTAAAGTCTGTGACATTGTGAGAGACTTTCATTTTTAATATTCAAGGCAGCCATGCAGGAGAGCCAAGAAAAGTCTGACTATATGTGAAGGTAAGAAGTGGAGAAAGTGTTTGGTTTTAGAAGGACCTCATGTTCATGGAGAGAGACAAAAGACACTGAAAATCCAGAAAAAGAGGCAAAGGGAAAAAGAAATATGTGGAGAAATCACTTTTTTCCCCAGTGTAATCTGCCCACCTATTCTCTACTGGAGAAGACCTTTTGACAGAGTTTCAGAATTGGGCAAACTGAGAGAATCTGTTATCAATAGAGATATCATGACTAATCTATTTCTTCCCTTCAAAGTTAGTCCCGAGGCTTCTCAGGTTTGGGCATCAATGGCTTCAGGAAACTTTGTTCTCCTTGCACTTCACTGGAATTATAGGATTGAGGAAGGTAGGTTAGAAGGGCTCAGAACCTCTCATATACCAAAGGTCTTGCTGACCAATTCACCTTCTCTAAAGGATGCTCTGGTTTCCCTTTCTGTTGGAAGTAGGTCTTAAAAATCTGATTTCTGTTAGCATTGCTCCTGTCATCAAGTCTGAATTCTAATGGGGGGAAAGTACTGCACCTATTTTAGCAGGACCAGAAAGGGAATGAGATTTTTTCCCCATCACAGTCAAAATTAGACAGCAGCCAAAACATATCTTATGTTCATTATGATACCTTCCCAATGATCTAATTTTTTCTCATTTTAATTGAAGAACTTTTTACCGTGCCTTTAGTGTTTATTACCTTTATATCACAGAAACTGGCCCAGAGATGCCTAAACAGAATAAATTATACTTGTCTTTCTAAATTGCTTGCTGAATAGCCAGTGAATCTCCACAAACAGTCATTACAGAACAGGAAAGAAATGGGAGGTATTCAGAGTCCTCTAGATATGTCATGATATAGTATATTGATTGGGAGCACAATTTTCTCCTCTAATATCCTATCCATAATCAAACATTTAACAATCACGGTATTTTCAAAGTGTCAGAACAGAGAGTTTTCTCTCTCACGTGTTAATGAATGGAGAACAATAGTCAATTGTACTGGATTTTAGGGGGAAAAATTGGCTGTTTTATGGAAGGATGAGCCTATGCTATAGATTTCTTAGAAGAATCTGTGCTTGCACATTGTTTCCATAATACTAACCTTAGGAAACTGGAGAGATGAAAAAAAAATATAATATGAATATAACAGTCACAGAAAAAAAATAACCTGATGAAGTACTTAATAGAATTTTTAGTCCATTTAAAAACAGCACTCCACTTCCATAGCAATTAAAGTATACTAAGAGGGAAATTATATTTTTTAAAGAAATATGTGTGATTTGGGCCCTGAAATTTGGAAGTGGGAACTGGTAAATACCCCAGGAGCTAGTTGTAGGCCAATTGAAGGTCATTAACTATCCTTTCTTTTTACTATTTGCAGAGCCTTTTTCCCACCTCCATTTGGCAAAAGGGCACTCATTTTACCTAACTGCATTTGTTAAACGCTACTGTGATAATAATAGTTATTGTTAAATGTTAGTAACATTTCTTTTTTTACTACTCTTTGTCCTGAAAACCAGTAGAGTGGTACAAAAAATAAGAAAATAATTTTAATTTTTAAAAACTATATGAAATAATCAACAGTAAACCCATTTATTTTAAGATGAGTGAATTAGAACTAAAGACACAGCAACTACATTTAGAAGAAGGTCTGGTCATACACAGTTGGAAATCTGATTCTCTCTCTTTTCTGACTGACAGAACTAGAGATACCATAGAAGAAGCCTGGAAGTCTGGCTGCATGGACAGAGGGAATGCGAAAAAGGAAGGAAAACCAGGGTTCTGTTATTCTCTCTCATTATGTCCTTCTGCCCATGGACACTGTGTTCATTTGTGGAAGGGTCATGCCTCACCAGTGCAATGCCAAAGAAACCAAAACACACAACACCAAAATCCAATCATGAAAAAAATGTAATCCAGAAGTATGACAAAGGTTAAGAGACACACACACATACTCACTCGCTCACTCTCACACACACATACACAAAATGCCTTAAAGCTACCAGGATGGGTTCATTAAAAACAAAACAAAACAACCAGGCTGAATTTGCAGAGAGTAATTTTCAGATATCAGAAAAGATAAGCAAACAACATAGTTCTTCTCAACATTTTGGAAAGGATTAAGGAACCTGAAGCACAAGCGCCTACTGCTTTTGAATTTGGATGAGAGAGTCAATTGCTGTGATTTGCCACCAAAATTCTGAATAAACAGTTTGGCTCAGCTTTTTCTTGGCTTTACTTGCTCCTTTTGTTATCAGGGTTAGTGCGGGGGGAGGGGTGGATATTTCTGAGTTTTGATTCATATAAGACATTACTTTACAGAGCATCCTGATTTTTCTTTGCACTCTTTTTAAATAATCATGAAATATTCATCAAATATTAAAAAGCACAACTACTAATCAAGCTTTACCAGCCATCTGAAGCCATGCAATTTATGTTTGCCTCATAACAATTTTTTTTTGTTTAAAGTGTATGCATGGCTTTTACTATATGCATGCAAAATAATGTATAACATAGAAGCACTATAAAGTATATTTGGAGCGGGGCAAGCCAAGAAAAAAAATGAATAAAATGAAGCAGTTTCATATAAATAGCTGCATTTTAACTTCCAACCAAACATCATAACATTTTATTTGTCAACAAAGTGCACTCTTCAAAGACATTCAGACATTTAATTAGGTGCAGCATCTAAAAACAAATCAACAACAAAAATATGACAAGCTCAATCACATGCATAAATTATTAACCTGTGAGGATCTATTGTGGATTAAATATGAATGAAGATGAACAGAACATTTTCACTTTCTATTTGAACAGATATATGCACAGAGTACCTCTTTAAGATGGTATCAAGTCATCTTGTGCCTTGGATAAGGTGAAAAAATATACTTATGTCAGTATAAACAAAATATGTTTTTGCTTGGCTTAATACAAATCTTTGAGATTTGTATGTCACCTGAATCCTATCTCATCTCAATATCAAAAATTTACAGACAGCCAGAAAGAATTTTTTTTCTCCCAGGATACTTCCTCAGAGCCACATCAGCATGCATTTCTCCAGTCCTTGAGTCAGCTGAAAACTATGCCAATATGAATTGTGTTAAGTTCTATGTTGCCTCAGTGATGAATGTTCAGGTTGATGCTGTCCTTACCGTCTTAATGTGAGACAACTGAAGAGTGGCAATTGTTGGATATCCCTGGTTATACTTCCCCTCCCATCCAGAATCACACGCTGGCAAGAAAAAAACCCCTGCTAATATTTTTCCTTAATGTGAGGTGCAGTGCCCTTGGCAAATGTGTACCAAGACTTTAGTTACCCTCCAAGTTCTTAGAGTAACAAGTCTCCAGCATGGAGATTCTCCTTATCATGTGATTCATTTTGCCACATGAATCAAGCAGTCCTCTGGAAAAGCACAAGTCCAATATGTCAGGCAGGCTGTTTTAGATATATTTTAGATTTAATGTTCCTCTAGAAGTTCAGAAATCTGAAAAGCAAGTAAATCAGTAAGTAAGTAAATAAATCTTAGCTGGATAAATAGTAGACTTAATATGTGTTACCTGGACTAATTAGGTGAAGATGATGGTATTGTTTACTCCAAGAGTCTGTTTCAGTTTCCTCAACAGTCTTAATGTTGAGGATGGAGGGTGAAATTGACCTTTAAAAATATCTTACCTGTGACTAAGATTCTACTCCTGAGATGATAGAGTGAACAGCCTTAGGCAATAGGGACAAGTTAGAGATTCTGTTGTACTAGCTTCCTTGCTGCCTTGCAGGGTCCCTTCTGAGTTTAGGGTTTGTAGTCCTTTTGACTATTGATTTTCAGTGATTTAATTTTCCATGTTATAGTGGCTGGAACTGGAAAAACTCAGCAGTTCATTGCCTCCATGGTAATTGTGGGATTGTCCCAAGTAACACAGACAAGTGGCCATGTATTAGGCCTAATCTTTGCTGTGGGCAATTGTATTATAAAGAACATTATAGTAAACACTTTGTCATTGTCAAAGCATTTCCTGGCCCAGATATGACTGACTGCCACTGAGAAGCTGAACAGACCTACATTATTCTGACACCTAATAAATCAAGATGGATTCTGATGAGTGCTTGAGCATTTCCAAGTGATTTGGCAGGCAATTCTACTGAGTGTCTGGTTAACTACTGGCAATAAGATATATCTGTGGTCTTGATGTGGCAGAGTAAAGTCTCTCTCTATCAGGCAATCCCAGAAAGCTGCACAGAATAAGGAAAATGTCACTGACACAGGATCTATTGAATAAGTAAATAAGTAAAAGGAGCTAAAACATTTTTTAAGTCCACAACAAGATAACATTTGGAAGTAATTCAGGTAGATACCTAATTAACTGAATTGTAAGAACAAGGAGTACAGGACAATTCCAAGTTGCAGACCTTCTTCCTCAGGATCATGTTTTTCCATCAAGAGATAACATGGGAGCTGGCAGAGCATCTTGATACATGAACAACAACTTCATCTTCTTTGTTTTGTTTCCAGTCTCAGTATTTTGAACAGATTTAGGGTCTCCAGATCCAACATACAGATAATTGCTAGCCTATTTAGATACATGATAGCCAAGGTAAAAAACAAACTCATTTAGATTCTTCCTAGTTAATAGGCAACAGACATTCAAAGCTGTTAATTAGCTCTGCATCTCAAGTGGACATATATTGCATCAATATTGCAGTGACAGAATTAGGCCTTTCCTTGCATGTTTTTCTATGATTCCCCATCATGACTATTCCAGAGATTTACTAATAGCTAAAGTAGACATTGCTGAGATTTACTAATAGCTAAAGTAGACATTGCTGAGACAGGATCATTTCTAATCATGCAAATGACTGTCACATGGGTGGATAATAGAGCAGCCAACAAGCACGTTGTGGGGACAAGGTTTAGCAAGATTGCTCCATCTTTGTAATTTCTTTCTACTCCCTTTCCTCCACTAAACAGCTGCTTAGTGATTTCTTGCTGAATATATAATTTCGTTTATATATTTTATACACTATAAGGCTTTACCCCTATATAAATTTGTCTGAGATAAATTCCATTGAGCAGGCATGTATAAGAATACTAATATATTAATTCTTTTCTCTGTTCCTTGCAGTGTAAAATACAAGCACTGTTTCTGATCCGCTCCCACCTGAGCTAAATGAAAGACCAGAAATCAAGTGTGTCTTTTATCCTTTGGGTATCCTTCTCCATGATTTATTTTATTTTCACTTTTAACCCTTACATTGCAACTATGCATTTAGGTCAGATGTAAGTACTTCACAGCAGGAACTAAGAACCTACATTAATGCTCACCCACTGAAACCCATAGACACCTGAATAGGAGAAGCAGATGTTTAACTTCAGCTACTAGAGGAATTCATTCTTTGGGGACACTGACAGAAAATAATTCATACTTCCCAAATTTTATTTTGCTACTTTTTGGATTTATATGCAATATATTTAAAGAAAGAGGATACAAATAATAATATCTTTAAAAGTGCATATCTGCATTTAAATGCAAATAAATCCCAGGTTAATTGGAAGTGAAGTGTAAGAAATCTGAAAGGAAAGATTGAATCGACTGGAAATATTGAATCATCATCTGGAATTCCATTATTCACCTACATTCCGGTTTATTTTGTAAGCTTCTATTCTCCAATATCTTGTTTTCATACAGGTGGAAAGCTGGAAAAGTTCATTTAGTTCATTTCAACTACTCTGACCCCATTCACAATTTTTCCTTTTTTGGAAGACCATAATTGAGTTATCTTTTACATTTTAAAATTTCCAAATCTTGTGATGCTGTTTTCATTTCAAACACAGCCTATAAAACTACACGTGATGCATTTTCTGTTAATAAAATGTTAATCTCTCTCTCATCTATCTATCTATCTATCTATCTATCTGTCTGTCTGTCTGTCTGTCTGTCTGTCCGTCCGTCCGTCCGTCCGTCCGTCCGTCCGTCCGTCCGTCTGTCCATCCGTCCATCCATCCATCCTATCAATCTTCTATCTATTTATTTATCTATCTTGGAGAGATGTGCATATCAAATGTTTACATTTTAGAAAGAAATATAGCTACATTGCAGTCCATTGAAAAAATGTTCATATAAAAATAAAGGCAAAATTTCCTGTTTTAAAAATAGGAGACAGGATATTTGTTGAAACACAGTTATGACTGAATGTATGGAGATTTGAGATCAGCTGAATATATTTAAATTTCAGACTACTGTTTCTTGTGTTTTTGAGAAAAATGGCCAGAAGGTTTGTTAGACTTTTCTGGACTTCCAGAGTAATACAACTAGAAGAAAGTTGGATTTCTTTACATCTCAGGATAAATAAATATGGACAGAACCATAAAAAATAACTTTCATTACTATTACCTGTATTAATAAAAAACAAAAAAGTAACCGCTGAGCACTCTCTTGGTCACCTAAAATACCTACAGGGTTATTGGGCTTGCATACTATCTGATATCCCATGTGGAAGTGGGAGAACGAGAATGTATTTTCCAAAGATGTCAGGAACAACTGAAAGAATAAAAAAATTCACAATTTCTCTTCCCTGTTATTGTGTTGCAGTACCTTTTAAAGCAAAACAGGCTTTTAAAGTTTGCTTTTTAAAATTCACTAGAATGACTTTCATTCATTCTTCAGATATATCCCCTCAGCCAGTTTTCACATTTGAGTGAAAAATCTGTTTTTTCTTCTTTCAGTGAAATGAACTTCATTTTCCTCCTAGATAAACTAGGGGCAGAAGACATCATCTAGATTTCATTGCTTGGGTTTCTCCAGTCCTGCACTCTTCAGTCCTCTTCCAGCCCTCTAGAGGTTGAAGCATCGTTTATGCAGAATAAAAAGGCAGTGATTTAGCTCACAGCAATGTGATACATATGAACAATAAAGCGTTGGCTTTAGGCATCTTTGATTTAAAACGCCACTGAGTAGGAAAGAAAAAAAAGAAGCAATCAGCTATGGCAGGGATGCTATAAACACATTATTTGATTACTATATCTTAAATAGATAATGTATATGCTCAATATCCTTGCTCATCCTCATTCTTCAAAAATTCAGAATGTCTTATTATTTTGTCATTGGAAAGCACTTGTGATTAATAAAGGGAAATTTTGAAAATCCACAGATTCCTTATCCAGATTCTATCCCTGGATCTTCCTAGAATATTATGTCAGGATTTTGTTAGATAATACAGTGGAAATTAAAATAGCTGCTCTATAGTCTTTCTAAAAAGTTTCATAAAGGGAATCTTAGATCAAGGGAGGAATTAAAAGAACAGGGAATAATTATCGATTGGTGGCTATATTTACAGATACAATCAAAATATAGCAAAGATATGGAGGAGTATGGAATAAGTCGGATACCACAGCAATTGGACAAAATATTGACAAGCAAGACAGGATTTTCTTTAACAAAAACCTATAAACTTTTATTAGAAGTTGAACTGGAAGAAGAAAAAGTAAAGAGTCCAATGCATGGGCACGAAATATAGTTAGAAATATAAAATTAGATGAATGGGAAAAGTATGGAACAAAAATTACAAACTAACGTTGTCAACCACATACAAAGAAAACCAATATAAAATGTTCTATAGATGGCATTTAGCACAAGCGAGATTGGCTAAGATATATAAAAATATGAATCTGGACTGCTGGAAATGTAAAAATAAAGAGGGAACATTTTATCATATGTGGTGGCAATGCCCCAAAGCAAAGACTTATTGGGAACAAATAAGGAGATGGATACAGGAAATAACAAAAGAACAAATTGAACTTAAACTCGAAATATTCCTATTAGGCATAATCAATCCAAAGATGGAAAAACAACTTCAATACATCATTATACACATAATATTATACACATAACATTATACACATAACATTCGTGGCTTTGGGGTGGATTTCCATCAGTACGCTGACGACACTCAGCTGTACATATCCACCCCGGGCGACCCCAACGATGCCCTTGACGTGATGACCCGGTGTCTGGAGGCCGTGAGAGTCTGGATGGGGAGGAACAGACTCAGGCTCAACCTGTCCAAGACCGAGTGGCTGTGGTTACCGGCGTCTCGGCATAGTCAGCTGAGTCCATCGCTGACTATAGGGGGCGAAACTTTGGCCCCCTCGGAGAGGGTACGCAACTTGGGCGTCCTCCTGGATTCGCGGCTGACGCTGGATGACCAGTTGTCGGCCGTGACCAGGGGGGCGTTTTATCAGGTACGCCTGATTCACCAGNGATGCTATAAACACATTATTTGATTACTATATCTTAAATAGATAATGTATATGCTCAATATCCTTGCTCATCCTCATTCTTCAAAAATTCAGAATGTCTTATTATTTTGTCATTGGAAAGCACTTGTGATTAATAAAGGGAAATTTTGAAAATCCACAGATTCCTTATCCAGATTCTATCCCTGGATCTTCCTAGAATACAGATTATGTCAGGATTTTGTTAGATAATACAGTGGAAATTAAAATAGCTGCTCTATAGTCTTTCTAAAAAGTTTCATAAAGGGAATCTTAGATCAAGGGAGGAATTAAAAGAACAGGGAATAATTATCGATTGGTGGCTATATTTACAGATACAATCAAAATATAGCAAAGATATGGAAGAGTATGGAATAAGTCGGATACCACAGCAATTGGACAAAATATTGACAAGCAAGACAGGATTTTCTTTAACAAAAACCTATAAACTTTTATTAGAAGTTGAACTGGAAGAAGAAATAGTAAAGAGTCCAATGCATGGGCATGAAATATAGGTAGAAATATAAAATTAGATGAATGGGAAAAGTATGGAACAAAAATTACAAACTAACGTTGTCAACCGCATACAAAGAAAACCAATATAAAATGTTCTATAGATGGCATTTAGCACCAGCGAGATTGGCTAAGATATATAAAAATATGAATCTGGACTGCTGGAAATGTAAAAATAAAGAGGGAACATTTTATCATATGTGGTGGCAATGCCCCAAAGCAAAGACTTATTGGGAACAAATAAGGAGATGGATACAGGAAATAACAAAAGAACAAATTGAACTTAAACTCAAAATATTCCTATTAGGCATAATCAATCCAAAGATGGAAAAACAACTTCAATACATCATTATACACATAATAACTGCTGCCCGCATTCCATATGCGCAATGCTGGAAAAAGGAAAATATACCAACAAATGTAATGATTATTTACAAGATACTAGAATGTGCTGAGATGTACAAACTTACTCTAGAAATAAAAGACAAGGAAGTTACAGAATTTTATGAGATATGAGACAGGTATTACAATTGGTTAGAATTGAGGAATAAAAAAGTATGAGAAGTAATTTAAATAAGTGTAAATAAATATAAGAGATATAGGACATAGTATTGTTAAGAAAAAAGTACTTTGTATTTTGTTTTTTGTATAGAGAAAAAGAAAAAATAATAATTAATTTTTTTAAAAAAAGCTTCATAAAGATATGAGATGGACTTAGGTTTCTATTAGTGCTCAAAATTTACAGGTCACACCAAAGGTGTGATAGGATTTATTACTAAAATAATAAATTTTAGGGAAAGAGGGTTGCAAAATGTTATTAGAGCATGGTTTATAGAAGAAGTCACAGATAGTAGCAGCATGCAGATGTTATTACTGAAATAAACAACAGCAATTGTTTTCTTGGTTCACAAGAGAGCAAAAGCAACAACCCTCATAAATTGGTACATTTTTTGAGGGCATCCAAAATGGCAAAATAGTGGATTTTGAACAATTAATCCAGAACAATGAATCAGGCAGCATATTACAAAAAGCTTGAGATAGGGAAAAAAAAACCAGAAAGTCAGTTGCGTTTTGACAACTGAATAGTGCAAATGGGCATGGAACCTTCTTGGAACTGTTGAAAGGATTGTGTTGTAAACAGGAGAGAGATTGTGTCATATCTGTTGAGATAGTGCTGCTCAATCTTCATGCACTATTCAGGTGACCCTGAGGGCACAGATAAACTTCCAAGTGGCCTCAACGACTCTCAGAGAGAGTGCTAATGACCAGGTGGCTGCAAGGAATATAAATCCTTCCATTGTTCACCATTCAGTCAGATCCGAAGAATATTCTTAGATGAGGAGCGAATGGAAAAATATCAAGGAAAAACAAAGTCCAGTAGCCTTTTGAAAAAGCACCTTCGAGATAACCTGATTCTTTCCTCTTTTCTTCTTTCCCATGCTCTGATTTTTGTATCCTGTTGATGATGAGCTCTGGACAATTCCAAAGTATGCAGGTTTGTTACATTTTTAGCCAGTTTGGTCTGTTTTGTGAGAACCATTTGCTAGATTTTTCCTCTGAGGAAGAAACAGTAGCACAGCAGTCTCAGGTTGTGCAGAGAGGTTTTGATGTCCAGGGCTAGGCCTCTACACTCCTGCTGCCTACGCCCCCTGCTGGCTACCTTCTAATCAGCCTTAGGAGCTTCCCATTGGCATGTGTTTGCTGCAGCTGGGGAACAAGTTTTTATACTAGACAACATCTAGATGAGAATCAAGCTCAGATGAAACCAGTCATTCCCTGAGTTAGATAATATTCCTGGCTCTTTCAGTTATAATAACCGTATTACCTTGCTATAGGTATTGATCACTAATTAATTATAGATCTTAATTTGATCCAATCATGTCTTTTGTATTTATAGATTAACATAGGTATATCAAATACAGAATCCAACCAGTGACTCATCTAATGTAGTACTGCCAAAATTTGTGGGTTTTTTTGTATGATTTAAGGCCTGAAAACCCAGGTAGCAATAAGCCTGTTTATGTAGTTGCTACCATGACTGAGCGGTTCAACTACCTAAAGATCATACTAAACCTTTTCTGCTTAAATTAATACAATAAATTCTTTTCCGCCTTTCTGTCTAAAACATGATCTCTCCCTTAAGTGTATTTTCACTGTTGCTCTTACAGTACAAGGTGTGTACTTTTGCTTAAGTTATAACACAGAGGATATTGTATTCGAATGTTTGTCATATTATGCACCTCATGAGCATTTTATCACTTCTACTGGGTTGCAGTTTGCGTTGCTTCCCTCCCCTTCTTTCTTCTTTAATGAAAAAAGGAGAAACCAAAGTCATGTCTGATGATTACTGAAGCCAAAATATTTATTCATAAAGTGTCTCTGTATTGGTTCCAGGCAAGAGAGAGCTCCCTAAGCCCCTTTCTTCATTTAGATCCAAATGAAAACATTTCACAGGTTAATCACAGGCTGTGACAAGTAGTAAAACATTTCATAGTGGGGCTTCTTTTCTACATTAGATGATTTCTAATCATAAATCATACAGCAAATTAAACTTGCTTATAACAAATCCCACTAGATCCGTTGCATTATAGAAGGCCAGTTCATCCACTGAATCCATGGAATATCTGTCTGAGGCATTACCAAATGTGCTTTCAGTTTTGTGCATCACAACACAAACTAGGAACTAGTTTTGTGAAAGTACTGTACCTAGCAATGCCACTGATTGCTGAAAGGAGACTCAGTTCCTATCCCAAGAGAAGTTGAAGCCACATGCAGTAATGTCCTGAAACCTGATTTACAGATAATGTACTCTATGGTAAAACCTGTATCAATATATGAGTGTAGCTGTATTTCATACTTAATAGATATGTATCACTTTTTTTGTGTGTGCATCTTTAACTTGTTTTTTGATTCCTGGCAATTGCCTAGACAAGTACCTGCAATTTTCTTGGCAAGGTTTTTCCTAGGGCCCAGAGAAAGTGACTGGCACAAGATCACTCAGCTGGCTTCATGTCTAAGGCGGGACTAGAACTCACAGTTTCTTGGTTTCTAGTCTAATGCTTCAACCATACACCAAACTGGCTGTCATGTATGACATATGCTAGTCTTATGTAAGGTTAACTCACCAATTATTAATGATTCTATAATGATACAAATAATTCTAGTAGGAATTCTAAAGTCCCTGTCATTTTGCTCTGGTTATGAAACTCACTGAGTGCCATGTCTTATAGAGTAGTATGTATGAACCAGGTTACTTGGGTTCTTCCCTAAATTGTGGTTAAACAGACAATTGTTAATCAAATAGTGGAATCACTTACTTTATAACTATAGTTTGCTTTTCAGTTCTAGTATCAATAAAAATATAATTGGAGACAATTCTTAATGCTGCTACACATTCAGAGACCATATTTTTAATGTGCCAGAAGGTTGGAATATCAACCTTGTGCCACTGTCCATTTGGGACACTGATGGGAATTTAAAAAGAAATACAATCTACTGGTTGAGACACTGGATTTGGGAAATGGTGATTCAAATTCCCACTCAACCATGAAGCTCATGGGGTGATTTATTTAGTCTATCTTCCTCAGGCCACTTTACTTACCTAGGCCATTGTCATGGGAACTAAATTAAGGAAGATTTCCACTATGATACCTTGAGTTGTCAGACAAATGGCAAAATATACATCCAGTTATAGTTTATTCCACAAATTAGTCCATTCACTCAATCCAATGTTGTGGGTTGCTCCAGGGATATATAATGGCACCTTTGAGCCATTAAAAAAAGTGTGTACTGGTTTTGTAATAACAATGTGTAATAATAATTAGATTTTACTATTGTTTCATTAATAAACAATTTGGGGTTCCATTAATATATATTTACAAACACCCATCATTCTTGATGCATGTTCTTTGTACTCCATATAATTTCAATTTTTAGAATATGTATGCTAGAAATCAAAAGCTATTATATTTACTCTCTATCATTCATAAATAAATTGATGGGGTTAAAAACTTGGAAGTACTGGGTATTCATGTTTTCTTTACATGTGTCAAACAGTAGCAGATGAAAAAAATCAAACAAGAAATTTACAGATGAATGACTTTACCCCGATAACCAGTTTCATTGACTGAGAAACGGGCACCAATGAGAATTTTATCAAGTGTTCTGCAATTACATTCAAGACATTTTAAAAAACTAACTAAATAGTTTCAGAAAAGTGCAAATGGTTCAGATATGCCTAAGACATTTAATTATTAGCAAAGGATGAAGCAGAATTCATATGGTTTCTTTGGAAGTGAGCGAGAAATGGCAGCTTCTGTTACCTCACAGCAATATTCCATCAAGCTGCAGCAGCAGAGCTGAGTTGGGATATCCTGTATGTAGGACTTCTGCATTGGCTGGCTAGCAAGAAGAGATTCATTATGGAACGATGAAGGAGTACAAAGGGAGAGGATTGCCATTTCATGAACTAATTTTCCAGTGAATTATTGGGCCATTAGTATGCTTTTTTTTATTGAACTGCTGTTTTTCAACAGTCCAAATAAAGGGCTACATAAAAATAAGAGGATAAAATAAATGTTAAAAACATTGTCATTTAGGGTCTTTAAGTCGTTAGCCCTGTTTCCCCAAGGTGGCAACCTTAGAATGTGTTGATTTTCAACTTCTGAAATTTCTAATCAGCATGGCTAGGAATTAAAGAAGTTGCAGCCCAGCCTATCAGGAGGAATTATATCTGGGAAGATGGCTCTATTTCATCTCCAGGTAAGGCTGGAAAAACTCCAGCTTGACATTTTGGAGACGTACTGAGATTCTGAATTTGATGGACCTAAAATCTGGCTTAATGCAAAGGAGCTTGTTTGTTTCATACATTTGTAAGATTGCTCAACTTAAACAATGGGGCCTTGGGTGGTATATAATGGAAGTAAACAATAACAAAAATCTCATACAACATTCACCCTCTATATAAAATGATCAAACAGGACAAAAGAGGACTTCACTCAACTGAACCCCAATACCTGAGAAAACAGCTAAGTCTTAACTGTTTATTTTTAAAGTGAAACAGAATTGTGAGGCTGCCATATATGGGGGGAGATCCAGTGACTAACCTCTCTCATTATTACTAAAAAAAATGAGGAAAACAAATATCCTTTATTTTTATCCTTCCCAGATGCTGATCACCAGCCAGAAGAATATAAACTTTTAAAAAATAAATATTGGTTGCAGTTTATATTGTTTTGGTATACTGTTATTAGGTGTTTGTACTGTAAACTGTTTTTAGATATGCTTCAGTATGGGACGCAGTGAATAAATCCATGAGAATTACTTTACTAAATGCATTTGAATGTACATTTAAATAAAAATGGGGTAGGAAATAATGCGGGACAACGTCTTTGCTTAGCACTATTTATGACTTCTCTTTTTCAAGTTTACAACTTTTTCTGTTATTTTTTAAATTCATTAGATTGACAAGAGTAATAACTAATGATATCTATAAAGTACAATAGAATAATAATTTAGGCGGTAATGTCTTTCGTTATGAAATGAGATTATGAATGCCATATAATATCTGTTGTAAGAATGTGTGTTATAGGTAATGAAGTTTGGTAAATCATGGAGATTAATCAGAAGGCAATAAAGATATTGCTTAAAAGTATTAAAGTGGCACTTATACCAGATAAGGAATGATCAAACATGGGAGGGAGGGGGGAAGGGAGGAGGCAAAGTACTAGCCTTGTTTTGGGGCAAATAGTATTGCAATCCTTGTATTTTGTAAATGCAATACAACTTGGAAAGATTGAAGAACTTTGTTCTGTTATCAGCTCTCAACATTTCAGGGGGGAAAATGGCTGCATTTTTTTTTTGAGATGACCAGCATCACTTTGGAGTGATACAGGTGCATTCCATTCTACTGCCACTAAAGGCAGATGCACATATGAAGTTGAGAAATAGGAAGCATCATATTAAAATGCTTGGCTGATTAGTAATATGTATTGGATACCTTGTTAAATAGATTCTCTCTAGAAATAATACAAATTTTCACGTCAAATAAAATATAATACAAATCCACATGTGTGTATTTTTAAAATATTCAGCACAAAAATTCAGCACATTATCTTCACAATGCAATTTTAACTTAGACCTTCTTTGGGCCCTTTTAACATTTGTAGACCAAATATTTTTAAGACTGAAATAGAGCCTTCCATAATTTCCATAAGAAAGCAAAAATAAGAGAGATGACAAAACACTGCAAGTTCGGAGTCCTATCTGTGGAATTAAGAGTAGAATTTGTGATCCTTTGGTGTTGTCCAGCAGGTCTTAGTCTTATTACACTGTTCTTCTTCCAAGAGCACTGGAGCAGTCTCACCACGGATGTTTCTTCTGTCATTCAAAGGAAAGTTTGTGAGGCCATGCAGAGACTCCATAGCATCTGTGTTCCCATATGCGATCAGAAGTATTCATTGCTGGGAGCGGTGAGGTAGATTTCTGGCTTTTAACAAGCAATTTTCATAATAAGCTAATTAAACAATAAGTATAATGAAAAACAGTTAATTGCTTTCCTTCATTTTTATGATCTAATGGGAGTTTTTGATTATAAAAACACTGTTGTGATATGGAGCCTGTAATGGCAAGGGAGAAATAAGCCTGATTTACTGGTGTAGAGCTGCAGGTTTTTTTATTACTTTCCAAATATAATAGACCATCTTTTTGCTTCACAATATGTTTATATCACTTGGACCACCATCTATGCCATTCCCATCACCAGGTTTTTAAAAAATGCAGCACAAAAATAAGAAAAAGTTAGATCTGTGGACAGGAATATATAAAATGCATACATTTATACTAAGATGACAAAATACTTAAGCATTAGGTTTGTCCTTTGCTGAGGCTCATGGATTTGAATACCTTTGGACGGTTACTTCAGACAATTTTTAGGCACTTGTATAATGTAATTCATATAGTGTAGTGATTAAATTTAATGAAATATCTTTCTTACCACACTATGCATATAGTGTGTCACACATAACTGGCTTTGTGAAGACCATAATAACAAGTATCACTATATACATATCCTACAGATGACTTTAGTATCTCTCCCCCTACATCTTTTCCATGGTTTTATATAATCTATTTATATCAGGCTAAAGCTTCATATATCTAGTAAAGTAGACAATAGTCTACCAAAAGTTGTGCTTTATACATTTGTCAAGTGTTAAGAAACTTTGGTATTAAATATTTAACACATCGGCTTTTAATGTTACATTCATGAGCCTTACACTTTAGGCTTATTTCTGCTCACTAGTTAAGGGTATAGGCAGAATAAACAGTCTTGGTTAACAATTGATGTAATGGCTTAGGCACATTATCTGTTGGCTTGTTAACTTGGAGTAATAGTGCTGATTTACATAAGATACGCTTGCACTACTATATGCCCAGTTCTGTGCCTGCATGATCCTGCAACAGTAGCTATGGTTCTGATTCAGTGTTGGTTCAACAGGAAATGAACTGCATTCAGAAACATGGGAACACTCCAGAATCAGGAAAAGGCCTGTTTTCCTATTTGTAAGAAATATTTCCTTATCCTGTTGTCAAGTTTGTCATGCTATTATTCTTTTGCTATTTTAATATGGAATGCTGCCTCAATGGCTACTTCCCCATTAGTTGCAAACTTCAGATGTTTTAAATGCCAAGCAAAATACTCCACAACTAGTGGGAGATAAAGCACCGATTCTATGTTGATTTTTGGGGTGCTTCTTTTGTCTCCCTAGATCAGTTGGAGGTCCTCACATTTTGAGGTCAACAGCATTAATAAGAATTGTGGGTTGGTGCATGTAAGTTATTTTGATGATGTCAATAGAAAGTAGCATATTCATTAACAAATATAGCTAAATTCATATTAGGTCTCCAAGAGAAAGGATAGATCTATTGTGGCAGAAGGCTATTGTTAATATTAAGCTTTCAGAGGAAAGCTATTTTTTTTTCTATAGTTTCTTTCCTCAGAAATTTCAAGAGGGATTGTGGCCACCCTGATTTCCTAAAGATCTGTGTCTTAGGAAGTATCAGCCTTACCCTACAAGATGTATGGATACATTATTTTTATAACAGTAATAATCAGTTAATCAATTCAGGCGTTTTAGAGCATAACTAAGAATAAAATTTGAGACTGAGGAATGTGAAACCTAACAAAATCGCTGATGCTTACTCATGTCTAATGATTCCTTGAGATTATGGACAAAGCAATCCATGGTAGAGGGAAGTCCATGGCAGAACTGTCCACCATGAAAGATTCGTCGGGCTCACACAAATGCAATGGAACAGTTGTACTGGAGTTAAAATTTGCTGCAATCTCATAGAAAGTTGCTAGAAGGATGTACGATACAGTAAAATCTGATTGCAAACAAGTTTCAGAAAGAGCAAATGAAGGACAGAGATGCTTAGACATTCCAAGGACTAAAGTGCTAGAAAACAACACTCAGGAATTAGGAAAAGTGTAGGAAATGTAGGAACAGTCTGAGATGTGCCCAGCCATGTAGAAAAGGTAAAGATCAGAAAGATATAATAGTAAAATAAATCAGTGAAAAGGAAAAGTTTAGAGAGATGCATCATAAGACATAAGGATTAAGAAGTAAGGGTCCAAAGAAGTAAAGTATTTCTGAATAAACAAAAGGTAGAATGTAAATGACAGGAGCCTTTTATTTTTGCAGCACTTTGATCAGATGGGTCAAGTCTTTGTAGCTAATAAGAAAAGAGACAGCCTGTGGGTACAAAGGTATCAGGACTATTGGTTCACAATGTAGGGCCAATGGAGAAAGAAATACTGAGAGGTCCTCACTAGTGAAGAAAATACCCCATAAATCAAGCCAAGAAGAGAAGTAGATTGGATCAGATGGGCCAACCCAGAAGGAAGGATAAGAAAGTCAAGCAGAGGAGAGAGAAAAAACAGTTACAGGTCTCTCAGCTGTTGCTGGGCACTTTGCAAAAAGAGTAAAAAAAATCTGGTTTGTTTAAATGTGTACTGTGCCTTTGATATATACTTTTAAGGAAACTGCCCAGCCAGTTGGGAATCAGAAAGAGAAAAAGCCTCAGCAAGCTTGTCTGTAGAAGACAAGAAGATTCATCCCATTAGTTCTACAGCGTAACGTTTAAAGTTATTCTTGTGCTTGTGTGGTTATACTTGTATTGTATTTGTATTAAATTGTATTTGTATTATACTTGTATTTCTGTATGCTTGTTGTAAAGCTTTTCCTCTGCATTCATAAGTAGAGGTTTAGTCAAGGAGGTTTAGTCATGGAGGAAAGGAGTAAACTTGCCTTTTAAGAGTCTATCCCCACTGCCATTTGAAGACTAGTTAGTAGGATTGTTTTAAAAGAATGTCAGAGAAGCTGCAGCATCCTTTCAGGCAGACAAAATACTGCTTTGTGAGTTTCAGACCCATATAAAGAAAAGGAAAAGGGGATTTAAGATTTCTCTATTCGACTGCCGGCATATTCTTTTAGTAAACCCCTTTTGCTCATACTACCAATGGAGCACTATCATTATAATGGCTATAGCATGACAAACTTCATCACCATCCAAGTTCCGACTGTTGACCCATAATTTACTCACATACGAACTACATAGTTGTGCTTAATTGTATAAAATTAATTCATAGTTTAGAAAATGACCTTTATATTTCATATCAAAGACATGTAGATGGCTTCATACTTTGTGATGAACTCTGATGAATTCTTAATTTAGAATCTTTAGATTTTCATATTTCTAATGGCTTACCTATGGAGAGATAGCTTTGGACAACTTTTATTCAAGTTCAGATAAAACCCTAATAAAATTCCTTTATTTTTCTCTCTCATTTACTCAATAACTCATAAAACATATTAAAAATCCATTCTCCATGTAGACCTTGTTTACTTGCTTCCTTAATTCCTCTCAATTCTCTCTGCATCCATTTTCATCTGATTCTTACTTTTTTGTTTTTCTCCTTCTGAGATATCAGTTAAAGTTCAGCACCATTCTCTTTCCTAGTTCCTCCCACTACGCTTGGTCACCTTATGTTTCCTTACCAGAGTCTTCAAACTTCTCCCTCTTAATGAACACAAATAAGCCCAACCTATTATTTCCCATGTTCCATATTTCAAAATGAATCATTACTCTCTGTAAAATATGTTCTTAGTAGATAGATGTTAGGCCAAGTGAGCTGGGTAAACAGTGTTGTAGAAATTTATAAATTGTGTGCCTGCTTTGCAAGTGGGGAGGAATTATTATCTTTGAAATATATTTATCAGTATTCAACTAGGGCAAATAATTTATGTATGTTTTCTTCTTTTTATGCATATATTTTATGTAGTCTAATTTTGTTTTCTTTTTGTATTACTTTTTTTCTTTTTTCCTTGTTATGGAGTTTGTATTTTAATGGTTTGAATAAAATAAAAAAATGAAACAAAAATGTGTACTTGCTAGAGCATTTTTGGATCCATCTGACATTGATGGGCATTCTGGCAGAATGAAAATGGCCGAAGGCTAGAAGTCAGTGTCTTACATGGGGAAGAAAGGAAGGAAGGAAGGAAGGAAGGAAGGAAGGAAGGAAGGAAGGAAGGAAGGAAGGAAGGGAGGAAGGGAGGAAGGGAGGGAGGGAGGGAGGGAGGGAGGGAGTATCTCTGGGGACAATGCTCTCTAGGATCACTCCCATTCTCCTTCTACTTTCCAGCCAATGCAATAAACTAAAATGATATATGTGAGTGATACAATGAAGAACAATGTCCATTTAAAACAATATATACAATGTTTATATATATATTGAGAGGTAGAAGTTTTCTTTCAATTCTGTAAAGCCAAATTTGCAGCACGACTGGCTGCAAACACTTGAATGGAAGCTATCAAATTTGGACCTTAAAGGCAATGTTATGCTTTGTTAAGTTTTTTTTTATCACCCTAATAAAGACTTTTTGAAAAGGCTACCATTGTATATAATTGGTTTACTGACAGACTTTTATAGCTGCTTCGTGATCTCCTGGGTTGAAGTTTGCTTGTGTGGAGTTTTTTAAATTGCTAAGGGTTTACTAGTTAATTCTGAAGGCAATCATACACTTCAATCTTTGTCTCACATGGTCATTATTATCCCAGTCCCAAATAAAATTAAAATATAGATTTGTCTTATATTTTTGTGCAGTACGGTCTTATGAAGAATTATGCACAGCATGCCAGATGGAAATCATAATATGAATAATCACTAAATGAGCTTTAGTGATTCTGTTTTATTCTTTGAAAGTAAGGATGTCACTTGATTCAATTTCTGAATCAATCTCTATTCTTCTATCACTGGAAGTTAATAATGCTCTCAATCTGATTCCTTCTTGAATCAGATTTGAACAGTTGTGTTTACTGAATTTTGAGTTTTATATTTTGTTTTGATTGTTGGTTATCTAAAGCCCTATGGATAGAGAGACAGGATAAAAATTGAAGTAATTCATCCACAGACGAGGAAACCAACAGGAGTAAATAAAGGTCCTCTATTTTCTCCCAATCCCTTTATCATTTTTAGTTTTTCTTATAGGGCATCAAATCTAACATTCAGGCCTGAACCTGGCCCAACATTCCCCCTCCTAATAGATGATGCTGTGATAAGGTAAAGTATGGTTGACATCTAAAATCATAGTTTTTATAGGAGAAATACAGTTTATGGCAGTCCAAATGAACTGGAGGGTAATGAGGCTTGGCAGTGACTAAAATTGCTATAATTCATGAAATGGGAACATGATTGCAAGATTGTCCCTATCTTTTTTTTTTATTATAATTTGTTTTAAACAAACACATTGGAATATACTATACTGTCTTTTACATAATCTGGACTGTTACAGAACTACTTGATAAACTTTCCAGAAAAAAATAAATTCTACTCCATGATGACAAGCTGGAAGGAACGACTTAACTGGATCTAGGATGATTTTTCTCTGTTTGATATTTGTAACTGAAAGACTTAAATCTAAAATTTGAAAATTTATTTTAATATATATATATATATATATATATACACACACACATTTTCAAATTTTAGATTTAAGTCTTTCAGTTACAAATATCAAACAGAGAAAAATCATCCTAGATCCAGTTTTTTTCAAATGTTTTTTTCTTATTATAGCTTGATCAGTAATGTGATGTCTGTTAGCTTTTGCCAAAACTTAGCTTTGACTTGCTGCAGTCTCTTAATATTTAAAACCCTTTTGCTTCACATATTTGTATTCACTTCAGTGGATCTTGCAGGCTTCATGAACTGGTTTAACAACTTTCTAGAAGTACATTTTACTTATACAGCAAAATATAACACCCAAAAGGAAGAATGACACTTTTTTTCTTTTGGTGCATCTGAATAAGACACCAGAATAACTAAGCAGCAACGGGTGGAAACTAAGCAAGGAGAGAAGCAACCTAGAACTAAAGAGAAACTTCCTGACAGTTAGATCAATTAACCAGTGGAACAACCTGCCTCCAGAAGTGGTGAATGCTCCAACACTGGAAGTTTTTAAGAAGAGACTGGACAGCCATTTGTCTGAAATGGTATAGGGTTTCCTGCCTGAGAAGGGGGTTGGACTAGATGACCTCCAAGGTCCCTTCCAACTTTATTATTATTATTATTATTATTAAAAGCCTGCAATATTATGGGTCTGGAAGGAGGTCTTATTTTTTTTGTATTCAGTCCTGCTTTCTAAACTGGCTGTCTCATTTCATACGAGATTGTTTAACACTCCATTGGTGAAGCGTGATGACCATAATTCTTTGCACCTATTTCTAATGATAATCCCCATTCCCAATCCTTATGTACGTTTCTTGGGTTTATACTTTATTTGAAGAAAAGTGCTTTTGAATTGATGGGACAGGGAATTTGAGACTGCCTTTTTCCAACTGTGTAATCCAGCTTTTCACATGATAATCATCAGTCAAGAGAATGATCAGGGAAACAGAAATGTGGGAGGGATACAGAGGGCTGCAGCCCAGCTGATAACCAGTAGGACCAAAAGGGCAGGATGAACAACAGTGTACTCAAGATGAAGGGTCAGTCTTATTCCTAGAAGAGATTCTGTGGTGGGTTTTTGTTTTATTTTCACCTCAGACCCAAAATAATTTAGCAAGTGTTGAAGACTATATGCTCAAGAATCAGAGGATGTCATTTGCTCTTCTGTGTCAGAATCAAAATGTCTCACGCTGGAGCCAGGCTCACTAAGAGGTCTGCAGCCTCTTATCTATCAAGGTGTTCTCTCTCTTATCAAATGCTGCAGTAGCAATTCCTCAGAATATTTCATTAGTCCCACCATTACTTTTTGCAGCAATTTAGGGAAAGCAGCTAGCATGACTCCATGCAACCTATGCTGCCTCTAAAGTCTCTTGGAAAACCTTCCTAGATGATGATCCCTCAGAGCAAAACATCTGAATAAGAAACTAGATAGTAAGACAGAAAGTGATGGTATTTGGTTGGCCCAACCCACTGTCCTTTCTAGACTATTGTGGTCTGAGATATAAGAGAAATTATGACTCTTAAGCTGTTTGACTCTCTTGGGATACCCCAACAAACTTGCCTCTGAAGAAGGTAGAGCCTCTGGAGTACTTATTTAGAATGATAAGCAGGGAGGTGACTCTGGTGTGGCACAGGCATTCAAGCTGACATGAAAGAGCTAGTATAGGGCCTACTGCACCATCCTTCCTGTATATAATCCAAACAGGCCACTTTATCTTGCTGAACCCAACAGTGGGCTGTCTGAACACCAATATACTATGAATACAGGGCAGCCTACCTGACACTGGCATGATGGCATGGCCATTCAGAAGGATGCTTTCTCCACCATGTTGATTTATTTGTGTCTTTGAAACAGAATTCACTTATATTTTAACAATCAGTTTATAGCCAAAGCAAACAATAGATTTGAGAGTTGCAAGTAGAGAAGCTTTCAAGCTAAATTTCCAGAAATCAGCATTTTGAAATAATTCAAAATACCTTGAAAAAAATGGAACATTTCTATTTCTACTTATCGGAGATAATTCCCATTGTGATGTATATGAAAAAGTAGATAAGGCAAAGAGAAAGCTAACATAATATAATAGCAGGCATGAACTCACTAGCTTTAAAAGGCAGTTTAGTTCATCTCTCAAGATCTATTTGACTAATAATGTCCATATCTCTTAAAATACTATACATTATTGAATCTTAATGCTAAAAGTAGGTTGTGGCAGATAGCTGAACTTTTAGGATGGGTGGATGTCTCAAGGCTCCTTTTGAAAAACCCTCAGGATCCTTCCAACTTGTTCCCATTTCAGGCTTTGGGTAGCCAAAGATAGTCATCCTGTTTACTAAAATTGTCATAAATTTTGTAATGTATAGCTTGGCTTTTCCTAGAATTAATACAGAGCCTTCTTCAGTAGTCTCCATAGTCCTTCAAGTTGATGGTACAAGTAAATACATCAGACAACCATGTCTTATGTAATGTAAGCCACAAAGATTATGGAAGACTTAACCCAAAAAAAAACAAAAAACCAGGAAGGAAGGGAATAAGAATAGAAATATTTGAAATTTGAAATTTCTGACTGTTGTTCCATTCTTCATCCTCCATAACTGATTAGTAAAACTACAACTTCCTCCCCTAATAAATCCAATACTATTTCTTATTTAGAGGCAATATGCAAGCAATAGGTTCCAAATCCAGTCTCTGGAATCATTGACTTAATAGAGAGTTAAATCAAGGTTTGTATACTGAGGGTAAGTTCAACTCTTTTTTTTTCAAACTTCAACTCCTTCAGATTTGGATTTCTGAAATTCAGCACCACTAACCAGATTGTAATGTCTATGGAGATTCTTAGTCATCCAGATCATAGTTATCCCAAAGATGCTTTTTCACAAGGCAACTGGACTTCCTTGTTTTTCTTTGAAAATGTTTCATTTCTCATCGAAGAAGCTTCTTCAGCTCTGGCTGGATGGTGGGAAATGGAAAGATTTATACTCCTTGCAGACAGCTGGTCATTTGCATTCTTTTAGCGAGTTGTCAGTGCTCTCTGGAGGCTTATCTGTGTCTTCAGGGTCACCTGAGTAATGCAAATGTGTGTGGAGCCTTCTTGGAACTGTTGAAAGGACTGAATTGTAGACTGGAGATAGATGATGTTGTATTCCTCCCCCTCTGTTGAGAGACGGCTGTTCAATTTTGACATAGATGGCCTTTTTGTATACATTAAGGAAGATAGAAGTATTAACATTTAAATTTACAGGAAGCCCACACTCACAGATCAAAATTAAATTTTGATTCACACCACCAACTGAAACACAAAATGGGATTTATCAGAACCCTACACCACAGAGCTGAAGGCCTGCCTACCAGCAAAGATGGTAAAGAAAAAGAACTAAAACACATCAAGGAAGTCCTCAGAACTTGTGGCTATCCCAAGTGGGCCTTCATCAAATCTCAAAAAAGACTCAATAGGACCTCCTCCGTAACAGACAAAGAAAACAATAAAAGAAACAATGTAGTCATTCCCTACATTTCAGTAATATTGGAAAAACTCAGGAGGATCTTCAGCCAAAACAACATACGTGCACACTTCAAACCCAGGAATACACTAAGGCAGAAGCTTGTCCACCCCAAGTAAAACACCCAGACACAAACTGAGCAGTGTGGCATATGCAGTACAATGCAGTGAGCCATGTGCAGATCTGTACATTGGAGAAACAAAACAACAACTTCATAAACGTATGGCACAACATAGGAGAGCAAATCCATCAGGACAAGATTCAGCAGTCCATCTGCATTTAAAAGACAAAGGCCACTCTTTCGAAGACAGCAAACTCCACATTTTGGATAGAGAGGATTGCTGGTTTAAAAGAGGGGTCAAAGAGTCCATCTATGTCAAAATTGAACAGCCTTCTCTCAACAGAGGGGGAGGAATAGACATCATCTATCTCCAGTCTACAACACAGTCCTTTCAACAGTTCCAAGAAGACTCCACACATATTTGCACTACTCAGGTGACCCTGAAAACATAGATAAGCTTCCAGGTAGCACTAATGACTCGCTAAAAGAATGCAAATGACCAGCTGTCTGCAAGGAGTATAAATCTTTCCATTCCCCACCATCTAGTCAGAGCTAAAGAAGCTTCTTGGATGAGAGGCAAAACATCTTCAAAGAAACACAGAAAAGTCCAGTTGCCTCATGAAAAAGTATTTTTGGTATAACCAGATTGTAATGTCTCAGTTTCTTACAATTTTGATACAAAATGAAAAAAATTGGGTATCTATAAATGTAGAATTCATGGAAAATAATATTTTAAAATCTCAAAACTCTATAAAAAATTAGCCCTATCCATTTGCATTACATTCTGCCCTATCTCCCACTCCCACAGCCTCTGAATTACTGCAATTACTGCAATTCTGGAATAGACGATGTTGAAATGAATTTACAAATGACGTGATGTGACATTAGGCAGCTGTTAGATTAGGCTGCAGAGCAGGAAATGGAAGAACAATAATCCAGAAAAAGGGAGAAGATGAGCAACTTGCAGTCATACCTTTCTCACTACAGCACCTCTGAAGTTTTATCTAGTTAAGGGAAAGCTTCTGTCAGGACCTTTGATGCCAGGCCTGGAAAGAACTACTGGGAAAACACAAGGAATGGCTGATTAATCTAATAGTAACACTTTCACCACTGAAGTGTTTATCTAATTTTAATTGAAGCTCTGTGTGGAAAGTACAAGTTAATTGTTGGTAGATGATTATAATAGCTGCAAGACTGGCGTCAGGTCAAGAAACTGATGGAAGAGTTTCGAGAACAACTTCAGCTATAAACTTGGTACTTAGCAAACAAAATATTCTTAGTTTGGTTTTGAACAAGGCTGTCACTGCAGTTGACTGATTCTGCAACTATGATATACAAGTACAAAAATATATAAATAAACAAACAGAAGAAACCCCAACCAGGCTAATGTGAGGTAAAATAAAATTCAGATTAAAGCAATGCCTCTATTAAGACAATTGAAAATAAACAACATTTGCAAGTTTTTCTCTGGAACCCAGTCAGATGTAATTAGCTTAGCTTCAGTGAATTGAGTTGTCCAAACACTATATCCCCTGTTCACATTGCCTTCTCGGTTACTCTGATCACTATAGTGTAGTCCCTGGGCTGTCACATATGTTTTTGGCACATGCACTGCAGATGTGCAAGGGGTTAATGAAGCTTCTGATGTGACCAGTGAATGAAACGTGAAGGCTTATTGATGCATCACTACTTTATCTCAGCCAAAGTGCATGAGGATTATTTCTGTTTTTCATGGGGAACATAAACTTTCAAAGCAGTTCTGCATTTGTTCCGATTTCAAATGTTGAAAGTGTGTGCTGTAAAAAAAGAGACAGATGGAAGAAGGATTCACAAGCCTCATAACCAGTATTATCATTCTACTTTCAGTTTATCTGAAGACTGCCTCTGCTACCATCACCACCACCACCACCATCACCACCACCACCACCACCATCACCACCACCACCATTTCCACAGACAGTTGTTTATTAGGAAGGACAGTTATCTGCCAAGACCACATCATTTCCCACTTAAATGAGAAACGTCTGACAATGTTCAGCAATTGATTTATGATTGCAGCTGACACTGATCATGCCAAACTATCTGAAGCATGCATTTATTTATAGAAGTTAAAGAATAATTGCATGAAGCTGTTACATTTTTAAGAGAAACAAAGACAGACCTGCAGGAAGCACATTTTCGCAGCATGTTGTGCAAAGGCTAATCAACCCCCTTGTGGGAGGACAATTAACAGAATTAAAAGTTAGAATTTTAATTATCATACAAATTAGGGTAAAATTAATCAGCTCATATTTTATGACCACTGTGTTCTCAGTCTTGCAAGTCAAGGTTTTATAGCAAATCTTTGATTAATTGAGATGCACCAGGAAAGCATAAAATCCAAAGTCAAGTAGATTGTTTGTGCTTAATTCTCACTTTCATTTTGTTATTCAGCATTAAGCAAGAAGAAACGGAAAGTGAAATCTCTTTGTTCTTCTTTGATGATTCTCCAACAGACTTTGTCATACCAAAATGGTTCTTTGTTACTACATATTTCAGTTTTATTGGCTCACCAAGAGAGGAATGATAAGTTTCAGTTTTGCTTTTTTTCTCATTTTTCTAAGCGTTATTTTGTTCTACTTCCACATCAAAAAATAAAGCAAAAACTGCACTGAATTTATTTTTGAAAAAATATAAGGACTGTTTTAACAATTTCCCCAATCATTTTATAACCATTTGTAAGAATTCATATTATTTCTGCATCACAAAATATGGAAAGTGAGAGTATTAAAAAATAACTTTGTTTCTGATTTGCATATTGTATTATGAAGTGCTAATTAAGTAACATAATATAAGAATATGAACTAAGAAAATTTGTTCCCCATTTCTTTCTATTTCCATGGCTAGAATGACACAGGGGAGCAGTCTCTTGGCTTTTGTTATCAGTGATCTGAGTCTGAGACTTTTGCCCTACGTCCACTGAGACCATTGATGTTATTATGAATGCCACATGAAGTCTAATTTATTGGGTTGAGAGCTGAAATACTGAAGTTCACGCACATAGTTTCTAGTGGGTCAGAAGAAGAAGGTATCTCTAAATATGAATTTAACAAATAAATTATTTAAATACGAATTTAATATGAAATATGACTTTAATAAATAAAAATAATATTGGGAGTTCTTAAAGGAAAAAAGGAATGTTTTCCAATAGTCTAGCATCAGAGGCTATTATTTGTACAAAATTAACTTGATTTCAAAGTAAAAATTATATCTATATAAATAGGAAACATATAAAAGATATAGCAAAATGCAAATCACAATTTGCAGCTTATTGTTGATTATAGGTTCATCAGAGAAAATATCTGCTGCAAACTCCACATAGGCATCAGGAAGGGCATCCGGCCAATAAACACTCAGCTCCATTCAGTTACCCTGCCCTGATAAAAGGGATTACAGGATCGTAAAAAAAAATAAAAAATAGTATTGTGTTCATTGTAAAAATATCCAGATCATTGTAGAAATCACAGAGGCTTCTCTCTGTTGTTTTCTTTATTTCTAAGCAGTTCCTTATATGCATTTTTATTTTTCCTATCTGTTTTGCCTCTTTTCAAATGAATTTTCCATCTTGCTTTTTCTTGTATTCTGTGGCTTATCTTTTACTGGTTAATCAGTCTGTGACTTCATAGAAGTGGGCTTTACATGCTTCTATCCCACTAAATAATACTATTGTATGGTATGTGAATGACTGGCGGAGGACGAACAGATAAAATGAACTAAGTCTATTTATGGCAAATCCTATGTAAGTTTCTTAGATAGATGCTTAGTAGTGACCACAGTTTTTCTCCCCTGATTTTTAACATATTGTTTAGGAATCATTAGTCTTTAGAATTAGCTGTATTTCCATTATCACAAAGCCTCCTTTGTGCAACACTCACCATGACATAACATTATTGCAGAGGGAAACTAAGTTACTCAGCCTTATTCCAGGACAAAATTCTGCATACATTTGGTGGCCAGAGGGGAGTAACAGATGGATGATAGCGAGATAATATTTTTAGGAGAATTTGACCCAATATCACACACAAACACAACTGTTCCCTATTTATAGCCTCTTAATAGTAGTGGCAAATGTTAAAATATTTAAGCATAATTCAAGCACAGGAAAACATAGATAAATGCATAAAGGCTGGGCTGAGAAGGTGAAGGGACATAGGGACACATGAAGGTCAGGTCAATAAATGCATCTCTGTTCATTTCCCTGTTTCAGGCAGAAGACTTCCATAAGGATTTCAGAGGAAGAGTTCTGACTCAGAAAAACTTTCTTTGTTCTTTCCCCAAAAACTATTGTCAAAATTGCTTCTAACAATTGCAAAACTCTCCATACAAAACCAGCAATGCATTATTAATTGCATGAAAGGAGATAATGCCATGCTTTTTTTTTTTTCAGAGAAGCCTGAATTTTCTTAGTGGTAAGAGGGAGTCTAACTCATTTTTTCCTGCTATAGTCACAACCAAAAACATCTGTCTAAAATAACTATTTGACATCAAGAGAAGCCTATGTTATTGCCAATGGAGACATTATTTGAAAGGTGAATAACAGTTTCAGAGAGATAATTTTCGTGCAGATCATGAAAGATCAGTTAAGTTTCCCCTGCAGCATCTGTTCCCATAACAAAAAGTGTGCACATTATAGCACAGCTCAAATGGCACACTATTCCTTTTGAAATTGCCCAAAGTTGCCTTTTGAGCCTTGGAATATGTTTGACTTAGTGAAAAATTACTTGTGAAAAAAGTAATTATGCTGAAATACTCATTTGATTGTTTTCAGGTATTTCTGGAATTTGGGAGAAGATCAAATCGCTTGAAGAAGTAATATCCTCTTATTAATCTGCAATACATCAGATTTCCCTCTGACAGTCTCTTCCCTGCCACAAATCCACATTCGGGTGAAGCTGTTATAGAGGCAGCTTGAGGTTTTGAATGAGAAATTAGCTTACACCCCCATGCTCACTTATCATTAGGTGGATATTTTGCCCATAAGCCTTACTCAGATCAAGATATATAGAAAGCTGTACCAATTCCCCAAGTTCTCTTTGAAATTACAATTCAGGAAGTGAGTAATTTTGAGATTTTGGTGAAGTTACAAACCATAAATCACTGTCTTACATAATATGCTGATAAAGTTGATTAGATGGGAAAAAAGATGTAATAAAGTTAAGAATGAGGCAAATGAGAAATTGATTGTAACTTTAGTTGTCTAAGACAAGACAAGGAACAAAGGGTTGGTGGCCTGACAGGAAGCCTTGGAGCCAATTCAAGATCAATCAAGTAGTGGGGGTGGGGGAAGAAGCCTTATTTAATTCAGAATATTCAGAATATAAATTTTGGCAAAAGCCGTAGCGAAATGTTTATAAGGCCTGTTTCATATAGACTGCTCTAAATCAATTGAGACAGCTTATCATGTGCCTTATAGAAATTGATTTCATAATCTCAAAATCCTGTTGTAACTGAAATTCTACAAACAGCCTAGAATATACCGTAAAAACTTTGGAATATGAGAAATAAAAAAACTTACATTATTTCCAGATCTGTCTTCCACAAGTAGAGAAGTATAGAAGGACTTTACTGTAGCTGCCATGGATATGTCCAATGGTACTAAATGTCTATGGTCATAGTTATCCCAAATGCTTTTTCATGAGGCAACTGGACTTCCTTGTTTTTCTTTGAAGACCTTTCACTTCTCATCCAAGACATTTCTTCAGGTCTGACTGGATAGCAGGGAATGGAAAGATTTATACAGCTGCCTCATGAAAAAGCATCTTTGAGATCCAATGGTACTACTTTGTTAGCTAAATATCATTATTATGATTATCCAGGTTCTTAGAAGTCAAACATCAAAGTACAAATACCATACTCAACTTTCAAAAAATTGGAATGTCTTATTTTATGAAGAACATTGGGTATATCATTTTTGGACTGTTAAGATGTTCCTGCAAGAATATTAGTGTAACAAACTCTAAAAGCTGGCTTAATGAAATATGTCAATTTCAACTTTTGAATTGGTTTTGAATCTAAGGAGAAACAATTTTGACAGTATCATTTTGTATGAACTAAGTTGAAATTGTAACCATTATATTATTATAAATGTAAAAGCTTTAAATTATAGAAGAGTAGTATAATTTTGAAATCTGAATAGTTTGTTATTTTTATTTGTTTTTTTCCATTTTTATTTATCTTGTTGTTACATCTTCATTTCATTTTTGTTTTGTCTAGTTTTTTAAGTTAGTTTAGGCATTTATTTTTTGCATATCATTTATCATAAAATCATTTTATAGTCCACACAAATTGTCAGGTGCAGGAAATCAAATGCATGCAGGTTTATTGCAAGCTAACTCACTCTCTACTAGAATCTGAACGACTAACAGTCAAAGAGAATTGGCGATAGAAAAGAATCAATTGAATTCAAGATAGGCTGGACTTAGATCTCTAATGGCATGAAGGGACTTGAGACTTATGATGCACTTGATTCTCCTTGAGGCTCAGTCGAATCATCTCCTACATAAATATTTATTACAATTATTAATATGCAATATTTATTTAAAAATTGAATTCCAAATTCCATTTGAAAAGCTTGAATTTGTTTAGACTTTTTAGTCTAGTTCATTGTTTTTCAATCTTTGCAATTTGAAGATGTATGGACTTCAACTCCCTACATTTTTTCAATGGTGACAATTTGAAGATATGTGGACTTCATGCTGGCTGGGGAATTCTGGGAGCTGAAGTCCACACATTTTCAAGTTGTCAAGGTTGACAAACACTGGTCTAGTTGATCTACAGAACTGCTAGAGTCTTTGTATCCAATCCTTGTATTAGTCTTCCCTATTTGATAATTTATGCTGAAGATTCTTCACATCCTGTATTGCTACTGTTTGTGATATGGTACAGTAGAAACCATCCATATGAATACTACAGCTTATAGTCTATGACTAAAGATTCACTTTCTGTTTGACTAGTTTTATTTCTGTTAGAAATGTTCCGCTAGCACATGCTGTGGTCTGAATATTTTGAGAGCCATCTGCTGCTAGGGAATCTTTTTTTTTTAGAACAGTTTTGTTTGTATCCATGATCAGTAGTATGCATTTAGTTGGAAACAGCTTGCTATGATGGTTCAGCTTGTCAGTGGTTGGTTTTGTTACTTTAGTCCTGTAAATTATCCTTACTTCCAGATCAAAGGATGGCATTTCCTAGGACATACACAATAACTTTTGCTTCTATGAAGTATAGTTTGTAATCTCTGAAATATTTTAGAGGCAAATTAATTTTCCAGTACAGTATCTGCACAGTAAAAATATGTAACACACACATGTACATATAGTTGTGAGACAGAAATTGATCAGGAATACAACAACAACAACAGTAAGCGCAATCTTGGCTCCATGACACCTAAACATACAGTTTCTTGTATCCAGGGAACAACTGCATTCAAATTGCCCCAGAGGGCCCTCAGGTTGAACCAATTTTCTGCTGGTTAGTCATGTGTAAAAGTGGCCTTTAATAGGAAACATAGTTTTTCATCGGCATAATGAAACTTCAAAGCCTCTGATTTTGCTAGTGCCTTCAAATGATTCAGGCATTCTGCAGCCAGATGGTGTGGAATTAAGGATTGCTCTGCAGGCTGACTAGTGACATGGAAGTGATTATTTTAATTAGCCCAAGATCAGATTCTGTATGACAAATGAGCTCCAATCGCTTAGAATAGATGCAATTTATGGTTCAAAGGAAACTTCCTGACCTCAGCAAGAATTTTTCTAAACATAAGGATGAAATTAGAGATGGACTTTGGCAAAACCAGCTGAATGCATGTAGAACTGGGCTACTTCATACATAGGTGCACAAGTATGTCAGTCTTGCAACCTGTTTTTGTTCCTTCTTAGTATTGGAAGTTGCAAGATAGATTGAGAGATCAGGCATTTATGTAATGTACTGTATGCAGAGGATTCTGCAAGGACAAGTAGGGCTACTGTGAAACTTCTTTTAAATAGTGTAATGCAGGGCTCCCCAACTTTTTGAACCAGGGGACGCATTTGCCTTTTTTTTGTAGAAAGTTGTGTTATTACTGTTTGGATCACTGTTTTATTATTTTACTGTTTTGTTTGTTGGTCTATGTATTATAGTTTTACATTCCTTTTTCATAGGCTTTGTGGCTTTATATTTTTTAAACCACCCAGAATCACCTTAATTGAGTGGGCACCATATAAATGTTTTAAAGAAATAAATAACTCAACATGTTCTGTGGCTGTATGGGGAATTGAACCTGATATCTTATCAAATATGCTAATATATGATCAGCTAAAGGCACATGGTAATCTTATAACCATTAGGTCTTTTTTGTACTTCCTATAGCTTCCAGAATTCCCAGGAGCATGATTGAGAATTATATTTCTCTAAAAAAAGGTTAGGGAAAGGTTGATATAATGGCTAGTTCATTTATATTGATCTTTAATACTTTCACATTTTCTTCCATTACATAAAAGCCAATAAATCAGAGACTAAAATCTTAGTCTTTTAGTACTAAAAACAAAGCATTTAGTATAATGTTAATTTGCTAACCTTGTGTATTATAGAACAGCATTTTTCTCATTAATTTGCATTTGAAAAATGTGGGACTTACTATTAGAATATGTCAATTACTTCAGCAAAATTATCTTTGTACAGCTTTCTAAATTTTGCCAAAGACAAATGGATATCTTTATGAATCCCATTTATTTCACTAAAACTCTCTGAAGTTTAGAAAAACAGAACTGCTTTATAAATATAATGTTGAAAAAATGGATATGCTACTTGAGGAAAGAGATAGCTTCCATATATAGATCAAAACTATCTTATTCATATGAGGAATTTAGATCACAATGTTGAACAGACAGTCTAGAAACAACCTGTCTCTAACATTTGCAATTGTTGCCCTATGTAATTCCAATAACATAGTGTAATTGGTGAAACATTCTACTTGAGTCGAGAAAATTAAAGCAGAAACAAGAACTAACAAATAATCAAGGGTGCTAAAGACTTCCAGATGGCAATGTCTAAACAAATTTTTTCTAGATATAACATGTATGTGTTTTGTTTTTGTTTTTTGGTAACCATCTTAAGTTGATGCTTTCTTGAAATCTTGCCACGAGTGGACGTAGCTGGCTGACCAGCCGTACTCAGCATGTGGTCCTCAATGGAACTGCATCTATATGCAGGGAAGTGTGTAGTGCGGTGCCCCAGGGCTCTGTTCTGGGCCCAGTGCTCTTCAACATCAGTATCAACGATGAAGGGGATAGATGGGGAACTCATCAGATTTGCAGACGACACCAAGCTGGCAGGAATAGCCAACACTCCAGAAGACAGGCTTAAGATACAGGAGGATCTGGAAAGACTTGAACACTGGATCCTATCTAACAAAATTAAATTCAATGGTGAAAAAAATCAGGTTCTACATTTAGGCAAGAAAAAACAGATGTACAGGTATAGTGTAGGGGGTACCTTGCTCAATAGTAGTAACTGTGAGAGGGATCTCGGAGTCCTAGTGGACAATCACTTAAATATGAGCCAATAGTGTGCTGCAGCTGCCAAAAAAGCCAACACAGTGCTGGGCTGCATTAACAGAGGGATAGAATCAAGATCACGTGAAGTATTAATACCACTTTACAATGCCTTGGTAAGGCCACACTTGGAATACTGCATCCAGTTTTGGTCACCACTATGTAAAAAAGATATTGAGACTCTAGAAAGAGTACAGAGAAGAGCAACAAAGATGATTAAGGGATTGGAGGCTAAAACATATAAGGAACGGTTGCTGGAATTGGGTATGTCTACTTTAACGAAGAGAAGGACAAGGGGGGACATGATAGCAGTATTCCAATATCTCAGGGGCTACCACAAAGAAGAGGGAGTCAAGCTATTTTCCAAAGCACCTGAAGGCAGGACAAGAAGCAACGAATATAAACTAATCAAGGAGAAAAGCATCCTAGAACTAAGGAGAAACTTCTTGACAGTTAGAACAATTAACCAGTGGAACAACCTGCCTCCAGAAGCAGTGAATGCTCCAACACTGGAAGTTTTAAGAAGAGACTGGACAGCCATTTAAGAAGAGACTGGACAACCTCCTGCCTGAGCAGGGGGTTGGACTCAATGACCTCCAAGGTCCCTTCCAACTTTTATTATTATTATTATTATTATTATTATTATTATTATTATTATTATTAATAATAATAATAATAATATTACATTTGCTCACTTGGACTCTTCATCTTAACACAAAACCTAACATGGCCATCACCATTATGCAGATAGAAATCAAGCCATCATAATGAGAGAAGACCAATAATGAATAAAAGCAGTCTAGAAGATCATCAATTAGTCTTCTTTTTTCCTTCAAAAGATGCATTTTCAAAACATTGAACATATTCCTTCAAGGATGAAAGACCAATTTATACCATGACTCTCCTCACAGGACTGTTGAGAAAAGATGAGGACAAAGTAATATTAGGTATATTAACTGCATAGAGTTATTTATCAAAATAAAAGTGGAATATCAATCAATCAATAAAATTATGCACCATATATAGCCTTATAAATTATGCACAATATATAATTTAAGAACTTTATACATTAAAACACATTTTTCATTTTCATTCTTTTTTGCGGAATGACTTTTTTTTCTTGATAGCAAACATCCTGCAAACATCCACTTTTAAAAGAAAGCAGACTTAGGAAAACTGTCAGACTTTGCTTTTACCAAAACAAAAACAAAAAAAACCCCCCACCCAGTGGGGAGATTGTAAAACAATCAATTTCTGAACCATAGACATCTTAGAAAAATGTTGCAATGTCTGAAGTAAGTTCTTCTGAACTTGTTTTATTTTCTGAAACTTCTTTAACAACAAGGACACTTACAGTAGTGGGATTCAAATATGGGAACAACTGGTTCTCTATGTGGATGCCGCTTCCGGAAGTCCATTCTGGGCCTGGGCAACAAAAAATTAGCTACCAGTTCTGCCGAAGTGGTGTGAATTGGCTGAATCCCACCACTGGACACTTACCATTTTTGCAGTATCATATTTTACTTGCCAACATTTCCAATTAGAGTATCATAAGAAATAGTTCAATTCCCAAATTTGCATTAAGTGATAAGGAATAACTAATCAAAGAAATATGAAAACCTAGGACATAGATAGTTTTGTACAGAACTATTTCAGGGGGGACAAAGAGAAACAGCTGATACAGGTTATTTCCTCAAAAAGTGAGACTACTATTACATAATTCGAAATTTTCTTATTTTGACTTCTGGTTTGCCACTGCGGCTGCTGTGGATGCTGGAAGACAAGCTCCGTCTTCAGTGTTTGGTTTCGCTCTGCTGGGGACCTTAAAGGGTTGAAAGTCGCCCTGTAGGGGCGCCGAGCAAGGAGGGGACCCTGCCTGATCGCGGGAGGGCAGCAGCTCTTCCGCTCGATCTGGGACAGCCTTCCAAACCGGCAGAGGAAAGACCAGCCATAGTAATATGGCCCATCACTAGGCTGCAGACAGCCGAAGTCAAACTTACCACCAAGCACTTCGAAAGCAATGTGAATGAAACTGGGTGAGATCCGATTTTCTCTTTACCCTAAGTATTTTCCTTTCCTGTAAAAGCTGCCTGAAGTATCTTTCCCCCTGTGAGGAGAGAGGGAAGGGAATTTCTATCCCACCCTCTAAGAATAGCGGTGACTGACTACCCAGGGGAATTAAAGCATTAAAAGAACAACTTTAATCTAATTGGATTTATATGTTCCTGAAACTTGGGGACCAAAATTTTTCTATTTTTATTGGAGACTTTTGTTTTTATCTAAATAAAAGAAATAAAATTGGAAAAAGGATTATAAAAACTTGGGACTTAAAAAAACTTAAACGGCATCAGTGACATCTAGTGGCAAAGTTTGGTATTACAACTTATTTCCTAAAAGAGACTTGGCTCGAAGACAGACCTTAGATAAGATTCTTCCGACCTTGGCACCACCTGTGAGAAACTCAGCTGTAAGAGAACAGCTGGGTGGCATAACTGGCCTACTTGAACTGTGAATGTAAACTTTTATTGACTTTCAAAGTTATATGTGAGGAATTGCCTTCCTATCTCTTTACTTGAGGAATATTGGTTACTATATGACAGTGGTGGCGAACCTATGGCACGGGTGCCAGTGGTGGCACTTGGAGCCCTCTTTATGGGCACACGTGCCATTGCCCCAGCCTTGCCACCCCCCCATGACCCCCTCCTCTCCAGCAGCCCCCCTGAAGGAGACTCGCCCTCGAGCGTGGACCACACGGAGCAGCGCAGCCAAGGACATGGTAGCCAGGCAGTGTAGACAAGACTCTGCCCTCACACCCCATCATGCAGTTGATGCTGCAGGGTGCGGGCAGAGGGTGTGGCTGCCATAGCGCTGCCTGGCTGCCTGGGCGATCTGTGGTGGGCGCTGAGGGTGGTGAGTGGTCCTGTGGGCAGGTGGGTTGGGGGATGGGGGCAGAGCAGGAGCGGGCAGGAGGCAGAGCAGGGGCGGGCCCAGTTTTTGGGCACTCGGTCTCTAAAAGGTTCGCCATCACTGCTATATGAGATAATGAAATACCTTGGACTATAAAATCTTGCTTGACAAATGACTTCTACTATAAAGACTATTTATAAATACGTGAAAGAGATGGATGAAGACCAGGAAAAGATCCTTTCCATGTTGAAAGCAATACATGAAACCATTCTTTCAGCTTGTGAGGCCTAACATAAAGATCAAGATGCCAGCTTAGATACCCAAACCCAAACTTTGACTACAACCAAAGAACTAACAACACAGAAGATAACAGAAGAAGTGAAACAATCAAATATTAAGACAGAGGACTCAGTTGACCAACAAATACAGTTAATGGAAAATCCAGAAAAGGGATTGACAACACTGAAAATGGAAAAGACTTTCTATATAAATCAGAAGAATTTTGAGAAAAAAGAAGAACAGATTGAATGGAAGATAAACATATCAGGGCAATCATGAGGAATTGGAATAATATGGAGATAACTTAATACTAAGGCTAGTCCTTCCAAAAAATGCCAATTAAATGGTCTCCTTTATTTCAAATAACATATATAACAATAGAGGGAGATCTATTTGATGATCTAAAAGCATTGATATGGAAGCCTAGTTGGCAAAGGAAGAAAGCCAGAATAAGGCTGAAGAAAATTGGGATTTTGATTTATTAGAGGGGATTTCATATTATTAATTAGAGGGTTAAAGGGAGAAGTTGAGATAAGGGGAATTCTGGTCATTAGATTTAAAATATTTGGAAATTAGTTGAAAATAAGGATTTTATCTGTTTAATATTTAAAAATTAGACCTAAAAGAAAAAAATTACCTATTATGAATATGTTTGATTTATTGATTAACCCAGGTAATATATATAATGGTTTTGATTTATTAAAGGGGATATTGTATTATTAAGTAGATGATTTAATATAGTGGGAAATGGATAACTTTTAGGAAATAGAACAAGATTATATTCAAATAGATAAAATTTTGGCTATTAGATTCTGTTATGAATTGAGATATGGAAAATCTTGGTTACCTAAAGCCTGAAAATTATAAATATCAAAGGTTAAATTGGAATATTGATGGGAAACTAAAAATTGGGAAAAATTAATAACAGGATATGGATTGTTTATGAAGATTGAATGTAAAAAATAATTAAGATATGTATAAGCTAAAAATTTATTGATAAATGTAATAATGATGTTTTTAATGAGTTGATATAATAAGAACTGTATTAGCTTAAATACGAGACAGTAATTGTTAAGGGAAAAAGAGAGGAAATATTTGATGTTGTAACTTGAGATTTGTACTAAAGATTTTGTTATTGAACTATTGATTAACCCAGCCACCACGTTGCTTTTTAAATACTTAAATGTAAAATTGGAAAATGAATAAAATATTATATATAAAAAGAAATTTTCTTATTTTAATAGTAATTTTATTAAACATTACAATTTAAAATATAAATTTTAGGAGTTGGTTTTGTAAACAGAAGCCCACAGGCTTATTTATTATCTTTTGTAAATAGTAATTTTATTACAATTACAATTACAATAATAACTAAAACAAACTGAAAAAAGAATGAAAAGAAAAAAATAGAAAAAATAGGTGCAGAAAAGAAAAATAGTAATGTAGAAAAAAAAGATAAAATAAGAATATAGTAAAGAAAAAAATATAACTTTCCTCTCACCACAAGTATAAACAATTTTAGTAACTATAGTAACTTCTCTTAATATACAACAAATTATCTCTTTTTCCTATATCCCATCTCTTATCTATAAACAAATCCTTATTGTTCAGGCCTGATTAGCAAAAGTCCATTAAGGATTACCAGAGATAACAAGATATCTATTTTAATTTTGATAAAAAATAAACCAAGTTTATATTGTTTCCCTTTAGAATCTAGATTTTTTTATTCCCTTCAAATAATGTTGTAGAACTTGATTTATTTTTTTTGTCCTTTTCACAAAATTGTTCAAACCTTTAACAAGTCTTTTTGTAAATCTAGTAGAGGAATGTCGTCCAGATTACTCTTTTGCTTTGTTTATTTGTATATTTTGGTTTGTTATTGTTTATCCCTTTTAATTCTTAAGACATCAGCTAGTTTTATTTGTACATCCAATGTAGCATCTTTTTCATATCATTCTAGTAGCATGTCATTTTTAAATCTACTTTCTACTTAAATCTACTTTCAAACACGTCTCAGACTAATCTAGCATCTTTTAAACATGGTCTGATTATAATGGCAGACACTCTTAACATTAACTTCTAGATCCATTGTGCACTAACATCTTCCAATGATGAGATATTTTGCTCCAGTTCATATTAGTAGGTCAAATTTAAGTGTTCTTCTCCTTTAATTATAATCTTTAATCCTTTCTGGTTACCTCAAGTGGCCACCCTTCAAAGTTTTTAAAAAATTTGAAACAATAGCATTTTCCACGGGAAGGATTCTTATAATTAATTTCAAAATTTATTTCAAATCCATCTGCACTCCAAATCCATTTATATCTTTCCCATATCAGATCAAAATCAGACTGTTTACTCAAAAATAATAAAACATTTTTTTAAGGTCCTTAAACTTGCCTTTAAAACTTCCTTTACTTCTTTTGTCAAGGATTGAAGGAAACTCATCATGTATAAAGCTTGTCATTATAAAGGTTTCTAATAACTGAAAAGCAGTTAACAAGCAATTTGCAAAATGGATTAGAAAAGGAACCATGCAAACCCATTGTCCTTTGTGGCATGGGCTAAGATGGCATTCCCTTGGCCCGCAGAGCTCCAACCCAAGAGACACGGTTGTTTTGAGTTCTTCTTGTCAGGACCACTGACTGGAGCACTTGTGGGCAATCTTTGTCCAGAGAGGAATTGCAAAGAGTTGGTTCATTCATTGACTCTCTTCCTTCATAGTCATCAGCTTCACTCTTGGCAAAGCCATCTTTGGTTAGCCATTTCTTCCCTGGAAGTCTCATGACTAGAAATTGTCCATTTCCCAATCTGGAGATAATAATTATTTGGAGGAAAAAACTCCTAGTTTATTTCGTTTGAATGTGTGGCTCATTTATTTTCCGTATATAATTTGTGATTCATAGCAGTACCAAATTAAATGCTCCATCATTTACTTTCATAAAAATGTAAAATGAAGGATCTTTCTTACAAGTTTAAAAGTTAATATTTTAAACAAAGAATCTAGAACACAATATGATGGTAGAAAAGTCTGTGACAATGGGATTGGAATAGCAAGACATAAAAGAAATGAAATGGTATTGATCTGGAGGCATCATATTCCATCAAAAAGTAAATGCCTATTCACTTATTTATAGTGTTCACTGAGAGCTATAGAAGAAATAGGATAGCTTCAGGACTTCTGTAAAAAGACTTCCACTGGATATATTCCAGATTCCTGGAATCTCTTAGGATAGTTTACAAATTAATTACAGCTGCTCTCAAGGACAAAACAATAGAATGATAAAACTTCTTACTCTATCTGCCCGGTTACAGTACATCTATAATTTATAAGAATATAATTTTTCAAACTGGAAAATTAATTATTTTCCAATTAATGGGCCTTTCCTTATTGGCAGTTGCACTTGGACAAACAACAGCATTGAACATCTGGGAAAATTTTTGACATTCAGTTGGAAACTAATAACAGTATGCCAAATTGTATGTTCTCTGTTAGACTGGCAAACTGATCCACTAAAAGGTTCTCCCTAAAATAGTAAGCAAATATTTAATGCTTCCTCTTTTTGTTTGGAAAGGATGAACTTTAATAAACATTCTTTTATTTTTTTTAAAAATATCCCCTCTTCAGAAGAATTTTTTTTTTTGACTATCACTTTCTACTGAAGACCTCAATAATGTTAGAAATGGGTAATACAGGAACAATCCTTTTTTCAATTCTTTTTATTTCAGTAATATTTTTTCCAGTTTGATATATCTCTCCCTCCTTCCCATGTGGCCACCCACTAGACACACTATCCTTTTCAATGGCCATCTCACAAATTGTCCACCTCAATCTAAGTAATTGCTTCAAATGTCCCAGGCAGGATGAATAATTGCCTATTGGATTCCAGTTAACAGAGGTCAAGGTGATGCCCGCCTGGTTTATCCTACACTTGCCATACAACTTGCTGCTATTACATGGGGTTAGTCAAGCCTATAATCAGTTGAGTTGCACTGAGATGGAACCTTTTGCTTCAGTGAATTATTTTTGCAACCTAGCCACCAGGATTATTCTGCTCCGGACGGCAGGAACAGAAGGGATTGTTAAATTTTACTTGTGCATACATGTTCTATTTTTAATTATTACAGAAGAGATTTGCAATGAACAAGATGGAATAGTCTATTTTGAAGCATAGTGTCACTCCAAACCTGCAGTAATTTATAGCATTGTCTTTAAACACCATGATTGCGCACTGACAATATAAATCTCTGCAAGAAAAGTGGCTTAAGGCCAGATGAATAGTACGCTCCCTGTCCTTCTCAAACTTTTTGGCAGAATTCACTGTAGATTTAAATTTATTCTAAAGGAGAGTGTCTTTTCATAGCTACACTGATGACATAAGAAATATCCCAATATCCAGAAACCTGAGCCATATAATTNAATTGCTAGACCACTCCCTAAAGCAGATTAATATTTTCTGAGGATAAAGATGGACAAGATCTGCTTCTTGGTATATTGTTGAAGACTGCAATTCCATTATACACAACAATTGGCCATGTGACTAGAATTGATGGGAATTGGAATTTAATATTATCTGGAGATCCACACATTGTCCATCCTTGTACAGGTAGTCCTTGACTTAAGACTGGATGCTTCATGACTGTATAAAATTATAATGGTCCCAGAAAGTATGCTTTATGACTCATAAAAGACTGTTGTAAAATGTTATACCTCACACAAACATCACAGTCTGCATTTAGAGCACTTGGTAACCTACTTGTTTATATGACCAATTGCAGCATCCTATGGTCAAATGACTGATTTGTGATATTTTTTGTTGGTTTTTTGCAAGGGAGGGAGGGAGAGAGGGAGAGAGAGAAAGAAAGAAAGAAGGAAAGAAGGAAGAAAGAAAGAAAGAAAGAAAGAAAGAAAGAAAGAAAGAAAGAAAGAAAGAAAGAAAGAAAGAGGCGGGGATGGAGGGAAGAAGAAAGGAAGGATTTTGGGGCCATATTAAAAACATAGCTGTACATAGCTTCCATTGATTTCAGTCATTTTCACAAATCAGATATTGATACAAATTCAGCTCTGCGTATTGATTTCCACCGAGGGGCCCATTTAAATGGAAGAACTTTTTTGTTAATGTGAATACATCTCTTGGGAAGGGGGAAATATAGAAAAAGTATTTTTTTCTTCTCTCAGTATCTTTGTTCCAGGTAGACACAATAATTACAGAAGACAGCTAGACAAGGTACAGTTCCATAGGTTTATAAATGAAACCTTGAATCTGGTCTTCCTTTAATACATTTCCCAATTCCAGCATAACTAATTAGTGATACACATAAGTGTTTAACATCATTTTCAAACTAAATTTAACCAGAGAAGTTATCTAAATTAGTAGTTAAATAGTTACCAACAATTCAGTTGTAGTTGCTTGATTCTGGAAATACCTTCTAATGTGGAAAAGAAAGCAAGAGAACCTGGCAAAAAGCAGCAAATAAAATAGCAAGATATACCATGGAGAAGTTATTACATACTGCAAGCACACGTTTTCCCATTTTGCAGAGTTCCTCTTTATTTTCTATTTTATAACTTAAAAGTGCCCAATTCTGACCAGCTGGTTTTCATTAGTCTTGTCATGAAATTTTGGCATATTTTAGAAAACAACTTTCAGGTAGTTCTTAACTTATGACCACAATTGAGTCCAAAATTTCTGTTGTTAAGTGAAACATTTGTTAAGTGAGTTTTGCCCCATTTTACAACTTTTCTTGCCACAGTTGTAAGTGAATCACTGCAGTTGATAAGTTAATAACCTGGTTGTTAAATGATTCTGACTTCCCCATTGACTTTGCTTGTGAGAAGGTCACAAAAGCTGATCACATGATCTTGGGACACAGCAAGTGTCATAAATATGATCCAGTTGCCAAGCAGCTGAATTTTGATCACATGATCATGGGGAGGCTACAAAGGTCGTAACTGTGACCAATGGTCATAGGTCACATTTTTAGTGCCATTGTAACTTTGAATCATTACTAAATGAACTGTTGTAAGTCGAGGATTACATGTATTTATAAAGGGAGTTCAGGTCCTGATTCTTGGTGCTTTTATCCATAAGTCAAATTTTAACTTTTGGTTTTTGGCACATCATTGTTTTATTAGCATAATGCTGTATTTTCATGTACCTGTGCATTCAGATGGACAATGGGTTTCCTTTAGCCTGAATATTCAACATACAGTTAATTAAGCTTAATATCAATCCTGATCCTTAGGAAAGGTCATTTATTGGGCAATGTTACAAAAGGGTTATATTCCATTTAAACGTGGATTTCCTCTGGTTCTCACTCTTGGCTTTGGTATAACCAAAAGCACTATTCCAACATCTTTTTATTAAAAGTAAACTACAAGTTTGCAGCTGATATAGTGGTTTATTAGTTTACATCAATTATGTACATTCCAATTTTTGCCACTAGCTTTTTTGATCTCATTGCCCCATCTACAACTGCCAGGTTAGTATGCTATCTTGATCCTAGAAACTTGCAGAATTTCCTTGATTTCCTTCAAATCAAGGAAACAACACAAGATCTGTAGGCTAATTACAGCCTACTTCCAGTGTCTGTACTTGCATGAATAATGTAAATAATGCACAGGATCATAAACAGTGGGAGTAAAAAAATGCCTGCATCATTATGTCTTCATCCCACTGTTTCCAATGTAGTTAGAGGTGTGTGATGTGGGTGGCATCACTGTCATATGGTCGGGTATGTAACTACATTACATGAACCTGGAAATATTCCATGTATGTGTTGTTGCTGTAGTTAAGAAGAAAGGAGGAGGAGGAGATGACAACGAAAACATCTCAGCTATGCCAAAACAATTATAATTGGAATAATAATAAGAACTATGACACCGACACTATATGCAAGAAGTTACAGAGGCAGGGATGGAAATGGACTTATGTTCTGAGAAAAAGAAGAAAGGTGAGATAAAAGTGCAGGAAAATATGTAAATGGATGGAAAGAGAATTTTCTGGGGTAGACATGCAAAAGAATCATTTGGGTAGAGAGTAAAAAAAATGAAAAAAGGTACAGAGGACACAATTTGTCTATTTCTCTTTAGGCTTGAATGAATGAATGAAAATCCTGCGGTGTGACTCTGCCTGGTTGGAAAATGGCAGAACTCCAGAAATGTGCACTATCCATGTTTGAAGATAGCATTTTTGATTAACTATAATAAGGTTAATGTGCAATAAAAATGCTCTTCTGTGGTTAGTGTTCCTCTTGAGTTAATGAAAATGCAAATAACACGTTTAGAGTCATTTTAATTATGTACCTCTATTTGAGGCTTTAGCTTGGCAAACCTACAGTATGTTCCCAGAGCTGCTGGAGCCTGACTGCCTGTATTTCAAACCTTTTTATTATTAATAAGCCTCCTCTTTCCAATGCTGTGCATTCCTTGTTTCTTTCCACTCTGTCCTCCAGTTCCACTTATTGTATCTGAATACCCTTCCCTATCAATAGATCCTTTCCACACCAGGCAGCAATCTTCTCCAACTTGATGCCCTTCAGACGGAGTACAGCTGCCATCATCTTTACAATCTTCTTTCTGATTAGCCTTTTCTTGTCATCATCTCATCACCTGGCTCTTTTTCTCTTTCTTTTTCATGTACTTTTATTTGTCCTTGGAACTTTCTTTCCATTTCCCTCACTTCCTGCCTCTTAAGTCCCTATGATTAGTCTTTGTTGGTGAAATGAACACGGTTATAAATCAGTAGTAAGTCAAGTCCTTAACATACAAAGGGGTGTCATGATTAAACCTCTTCAAATAGGATTATGATCCTTCAGGAGAAATTAGGAAGATTCCCTTTTGAAGCTTTGGAGAACCAGATGAATTAAAAGTCTAGTTCAACAGATGGTTGTTTCTTTTTTCCTCTTTTAATCTGGAGTAAAAGATGATGCTGTATTCCTTTGCCAAAGCTGCAGGATATTTATCCTGAACATTGACTGAGTAGCTGAACATTTTCTGCCACATGATTCAACCAATCACTGTCAAAAGCTTCACTGTCATGAGTACATGCAGGGTAGTTATAAAAAAGACATTAAGAAATAAAGTGATGCCAGATCAGAAGGTGTCTATCAAAACTTGCTGGAAAGTACAGAAAATAGGATGACTGTGTTTGTTCTACACTAGGAAGGGAAGGGCTGCAAAAACTTTCCAAATCAGTTTCCTTTAAAACAGGGGTGTCAAACTGCCGGCCCATGGGCTGGACATGTCATGCGGAAGCAGTGCCCACCCCATTGCCTGCAATGGCAAAATAGTCCCGATACGTTGTGCGACATCAGGTGACGTCGCAAGTTAACATGTCTGCTTTAAAAGATAAACTTGAATGACATTCACAACATTGATTCAAATGCTGATATTGATTTTCTGGTTCTTGAGGCAATGGTTTCAAAGGATTTGAGGCTCATGTCTTTACTATATGCATATTACTTGCATTGGAAAAATCCAATTATCCCATATTCAACACTGATATCAACCTCAACATTCATTTCTTTGTGAAATTTCAGTTTGCCTTAATATATATATTGTTTTGGTCTTGGTAGCTGTAGACCAATTTTCCTCAACCTACATCCTTCATATATTTGGGGCTTCAAATTATTATTATACCAAACCATGAAACGGTTACCCCAGACTTTCCCACCAAACAACCCAAAATACATGGTCAGTATTATTGAAAAATGAAAGCTACTGAGAGATCTTGAAGAATTAGCAGAGCCACCTACTTCAACATCCAGTTTCTAGTGAATGTCATCTGGGACAATCAAAGTAATTTCAGTATCACATCCTAGCTAAAAATTAATTTTCAGATGCATTTGAATCTATTCTATGACTACCACCTTCTCAAGCACATTTCCCAAAAGTATAATACTCGAGGCCAACCTATAATTTTGCTGATCTCCTAAACTGAAGGAGAATTTCTTTGTTTTTCTACAATACTTCCATGGAGAAGTCTGGGAGAGATGCTCTTCTTTTATTTCAGAGAGATCTTTGTGATACATATCAGAAATAGCATTTCCATCCAGGATTAAGTTCTAGATTAAGTGAATGTTTTATCAGAACAGTTGGGATATGAATGACTTAACTAATTAGACTGCAACTTAGAGGAATAGAAGCGAATTGCTTACTGGTTTTTAGCTGCTTGCAAAGTTCCTCTGACATAAAATTGGACTTACTACAAGTCAAAACATTAAAAAAAACAGATTTATTTATTTATTTAACTTTAATTGCTGAAGTTTTGCAAAGTTTTGCAACCAGAAACAATGGCTTGTTTCTCTCAATATGCTAAATCAAAACCACAGTAACTATATTATTGCTTAGTACAATCTATCAGCCTTGTTAACTATGACTTTTAAATAAACTGTGGTTAAAACAAAATATGTCTGAGTATGATGTATGACTCAAGTTAGATGACAAACTATTCTGAAATTACGAAAGTTTTCAGAAACTGTTCTCAGCAACTGTTCTTGGCAAAATTTTATTCTGAAGCTGAGGAAGGAGAGATGCTTCAAAAGTAGTATTTCATGTTTTTAATTGTTTCTTATTTTTTGAATCTGTTTTGAATGGTTTCTTAGCCAGTTTGAGTATTGAGTGTAAACAAAAGTATAGGATAGAAGACAAGAAAACAATCTCTTGTGACCAGCTATATAAATCGATATAGTGTCGGGTTGGATTGCATTTCCCATCATTCACAGTTTCATGGTCAATAACTTTTGCTATTCGTGTTGTTTATAGTAACAGATTACCAAATCCCCACGTGAAGGCAGCATCACCTATGAAACCAGAAATAAGCAGAGGTAGCAGTCAAAATGGCAGTTTATTACTGGTTTCTGGGTAACTGAAATCAACAAAGAAGTGGTGGCAGACTCAGAGCAGCACTGCAGACCATGTTATCATAGAAAATATAAATTAACTTGTAAAAAATCTTAGTCTGAATTATTTAATATACTTAAATTTTATGGTTCTAAATCAGAGTTCATTGTACATTTGAGATTGACCGAACTACAAGATTTATTTTACCAACTGATTGATTCGGAACATCACTATTCTCGAGGGACATTAAAAAAGAATGCAGATTTCAATTTTACTTATTTAATGAGTATAAATGTCAAAGTTATTCTATACTAAAACATTTCTGCCTCTCAACATATCAAAAACTCCTTTCTTTCACAATGAATTAATTACACTTCTATTATTTTCCTCCAACAAGAAACTATACATTATACTTCCCAAGTTCTGGGCTTCTTAGGTTCACCTTTCCACCTACTCAGAAAATACATTCTGAAGCAGGAATGAATTATGCATATTAACTCAGTATAGTGACATCACTGAAATTATCTGTGCAAACCTGAGGGCTAGGAACATTTTAAAGAATAAAAGTTGAAGAGCTCACGATTTTTGCATAAGTCACATGGCTACAGGCTTTTAAAAATAGGCTTTTACAGGTTTTATGATTACAGGCTTTTATCTACTTATAGACTTTCTATATTTCCCCCTATTACAAGCCCCAGGGGGTACTTTTAGATTTCTTGCTCACATACAAACCAAAATTGCTTTCACAGTAAAATCCAAAATTCATACATGTAAATAAATTCTGCCATCTTCTCCTTTCACATACTAAATATGGATTGAAATCTATTACTCTGTAGGTCTCCACCTTCAGGACTACAGCTGTCTTCCAATGATTAATTGCCATCATGCTTCTCCCTTTCAGATCATTTGGTAATATTACCTATTTTTAAGAGAAAGTATCTTAAGCACAGAAAACTTCGCACTTTTACTCAGACATGCGCACATTTCTATTATACTGACACCAAAACGTCAAGTTTACAATAAATATTAACATGAATTAATCAAAAGCCAATTAGGGCAAAATCAAAGAGAGAGAAATAGCTAATCTATTATAATCTGCAGCTTTAAATCATAGTCTAGTCTTATGCACAACAGGTCCTGAATATATTTAAAGAAAAACAATTTCATAGGCACAGAAAGCTGACCATGAATTTTTCAGCCTGGTATCATCTGCCCCTTTGGGCAGGCGTGGCTTGCAAAAATGTTAATGCTGTTCACTGATAAGCACATCTGATTATAAAAACAATGTATACCTTTCTGATTTCAGAATCAGAAATAAGAACAGAATTATTTTAAAGTCCCTTCCATAACACAATTGCACTAATATGTATATTTTTGTATTCTTTCTTCCTAAGACACACACTCTATCTCTCAAGTTCAATTGTAACTGGATTGCCATCCTTTAGATCAGGGGTGTCAAACTGCCAGCACACGGGCCGGATGCGTCATGCCGAAACCGTGCCCACCCCATTGCCGGCAATGGAAAAACAGTCGCGATATGTTGTGACACATCACGTGATGTTGCGAGTTTGACACCCCTGCTTTAGATCCAGCTAGACAAGACACCCAAGTAATGGTTTATATCATGGGTAGAGAACATTTACAGCTTAGTTCTGAGAATGATTTTGAGGATCACATTCAAACTATGATAGAGTGCACATACAAATTTTCTTCCAAAATAAGCAGGATCATCAACTGCACATGGATACATCTTTCTTCTACATGCCTACTTAGAAGTAACTGAGACCATCAATTAAAAAAAAAACCCTGTCCTCTCTATGCCTATTCAGAAGTGAATAAGTAGGTTTATTCCAGGGAAGCATTAGAAGACTAAAGTCTCTTTTTAGAGAATTAAACTATAAACTCATAACAGTAATTATATTATAGAATGAACCTCCAGCTTCCCTTTCTTTATTTTACTACATAAAACCATTCTTAGAAAAGCTTTTATTTCTATAGAATATTTGGATAAATTGCCGTTTGCACAGCGCAATCTAAACTATGCCTATTTCATTTCATTTCATTTCATTTTATTCAATTTGTATCCCGCCCTTCTCCCGAAGGACTCAGGGCGGCTCACAACATTTTTTAAAAAACAAAGACAAACCCACACACCCCACCAAATAAAACCAAATTAAAACCAATATTTTAGTGTTGTGGTAATTAAAATTTCTAAGAAACCCAATTTAAAAATCCTCCCTAGGCCAGGCCCGCTTGTTGGA
>NW_015387025.1:365976-376040 GCF_001527695.2 Protobothrops mucrosquamatus
ATCCGGATCTCGGGGGGTAGTTCGTTCCAGAGGGCAGGGGCACCCACAGAGAAGGCCCTCCCCCTGGGGGTCGCCAGCCGACATTGCTTGGCCGACGGCACCCTGAGGAGACCCACTCTGTGGGAGCGTACCGGTCTATGGGAGGGAATCTGTGGCAGAAGGCGGTCTAGGAGGTAGCCAGGTCCTATGCCATGGAGCGCTTTAAAGGTGGTAACTAACACCTTAAAGCGCACCCGGAAGGCCACTGGCAACCAGTGCAGCTCGCGCAACAGCGGCGTTACATGGGAGTGACGAGTCCCTCCCAACACCGCCCACGCGGCCGCATTCTGGACCAGTTGAAGCCTCCGGGTGCTCCTCAAAGGGAGCCCCATATAGAGGGCATTACAGTAGTCCAGGCGGGAGGTGACAAGGGCATGAGTGACTGTGCGCAGAGCGTCTCGGTCCAGAAAAGGCCGCAACTGGTGGATCAGGCGAACCTGATAAAACGCCCCCCTGGTCACGGCCGACAAATGGTCATCCAGTGCCAGCCGCGAATCCAGGAGGACTCCCAAGTTGCGCGCCCTCTCCGAGGGGGCCAAAGTTTCGCCCCCTATAGTCAGCGATGGTGTCAGCTGACTATGCCGGGGCGCTGGCAACCACAGCCACTCGGTCTTGGAAGGGTTGAGCCTGAGTCTGTTCCTCCCCATCCAGACCCGTACGGCCTCCAGGCAACGGGCCATCACGTCAAGGGCAACGTTGGGGTGGTCTGGAAGCTTGGAAGAAGAGACTGGGCAGCCACTTGTCAGGAATGGTACAGGGTCTCCTGCTTGAGCAGAGGGTTTTGGACTAGGTTTTGGTCCTGGGCGCCTCGCTCTGCCCGGCAACACCGAAGCCAAGCCGCACCGACCCAACGGGGGCCAAGCCATCCCCGGCGCGCTCAAGGCCCCGCGCTGGAGCTGGCCCTGCTCGGCCCGACGTGGCTGGAAGCGGCTTCCTGCTCGCCCCGCCGCCGCCGCCAAGCGCGCAAGGCCGGGGCGCGCGCGGCGCCTCCCGCCGCCTGGCACCGACCGGCCAGAAGCGGAGGAGACCGGCCGACTGACTGACTGACTGACTGAGTGACCGGCCGGCTGGCGACTCCGAGCGCCACTTCGGGCCGGGTCTCGGCGCCGGAGCCTCCCGCCACCCTCTCTGGGCTGACCCCGGCGAAGGAGGAGCGAAGGCGGGGCGGCTCCGGAGCGCGCAGAGGAAAGAAGGAGAGAGAGAGAGANTGGAGCCAGGCTCGTGTACCCTCCCGAGCTGCCAGTACCAGCCAGGAGGGGCACGGATCCAACAAACATGTGGTTGCATTCAGCCTACCCAGGACCCTGTCCACGTCCTCGGGAGCAACAGAGTCAAACTCCTCCCATACAACCGTCTCAAGACCTGCTTCCGTCTCCTCCCCCTGGGCCAACCAGTCGGTATCCAGATGAGAATACAATTGTGTTCAATGAAGTTCATTCCCAAGAAAGATAGTAGGATGAGTCCAGCCTCCTTAAACAGAGTTAAGAAACATAAACAGAACCACAAAGCATTAATTGTATTTGTACTTTTGTAGTATTATATGAAACAAAACACACAAAAAACCTTTTTATTTACCTTTCCCGTTTGTCCTGTGTATGTGTATATCTGTAAATACAGTCTTCATGCCAATCATCAGAACTTTACAAATATAGTCTTACTTTCCAATCATTCTATTCTTTGAGTGATAAGCTAAAAGCATACAGTTCTGAGGGCAGAGATATTAATTGTGTCAACAACGAGCATCTGCTTGGCTTCACAGCCACGAAGCACAGGGGAAAGATCCCATTCAAGTGCAGACAAGGTGGGAAGAAGAATCAGTGGGTTTAAACTATTGTGGATATAAAAGGGAAACTTATTCCTCTTACTCAGAGAGAAAGTAACCAACCAATTATTCAAACAATTATTCATTCTAATTTGCAGTAAATTTTCATTTCGCTTACCACATCATGTGTCTGAGAGACTTCTGCTAAGTTCTTGTCTAGCAGCCTTAATTTCAGAGCACTAAGAGTGTAAGGGTTGGTTCATAGGCTGATGATGATTTAGTAGCTGATTTTATAACCTGCAGGCTTATCCATTATCTTTTCTAGTAGTAATTTAATTAAAAATTACAATTATAGCAATAAAAATCAAAACAAACTAAAAAAGGATAAAAAGAAAAAATAGAAGGTGCAGAAAAGAATAAATAGTAAGAAAAATAGAAAAGAAAGGAAATAAGAAGATAGTAAAGAAAAATCAAAGAAATGAAGAATTGACCTCTCCCTTCATCAAAAGTTTAAACAATTTTAATAATATATTACCTTCTTTTAAAACACAAGTCATCTCTTCTTTCCCATGCCATCTCTTATCTATAAACAAATCCATAAAGCATTATGATTTCAGTCCTTGTGCCAGCAAAAGTCCATTAAGAGTTACCAGAAATAACATATCTATTTTAACCTTGAACAAATAAACCAACTTTATATGCCTAACTATTATTTCTAATAATTTTAATCTTTAGTCCCTTCAAATAATGCTTTAGAAATGGATTTCTTTACATTTTTTCTTAGTTCTTTTTCTAATTTTTTTTAAATTTTTTTCTAAATTTTTTGACCCTCAAAGTGGTAGGTGGAGTCAGAGGTATGGGGGAAAGTGGGCATGGGCAAATAAAGATGTATGTGGAGCCACGGTGAGGCAGCTCAGCCGGTCACTGTCATGCCGTGGTCCCTGCCACTCAGACCCCACCGTCAAACTTCATCCTTCAGCTCTGCTGACGAGCCTCCCATCAGCTGCCACACCCCCTTTGGCCCCAGCAAACAGGAAGGATGGGGAGCCCCCCATTCCCAAGAGGCAATTGGGAATCCCTCCCTTCTCCTCCCAAGCTTAGCCCTGGAGCTGCCCCACGCATGACCGGGTGAACCCTGGAAAACGGCACTGAGTTGGGTCACTGCCCAAGGCCCCAGACAGCCCACATCACTGCTGGGGCCCCCTGGGTGGCCCAAGAGGGATGAAAAGACACCTCCAGTGGACCAATCCCAGCTCCTGCCCCAGTCCCTTCCCCTCTGCCAGATACCCCCAGATCCTCCCCACAGCCGTGCCCACCCAGCCATGCCCACCCAGCATGCCACCTAGCCCCCCGAGGGCAACCACAATGCTGATGCAGCCGTCAATGAAATCAAGTTTGACATCCCATTATTATAGAAACATTATCAGAGGTCACTCTTTTGTTTGCTATTTGTACATCTCTTTTAATTATTAAGATATCAATTGTTTTCTTTTATATATCCAATGTTACATTTTTACATTTCATTCTTGTAGCCTGTCATTTTTAAATCTACTTTCAGATCTGCTCTTAGAGCTGTAAACCCTTTGGAGGCAACTGTCTGAAGCATTTTTGGGTGATCTCAAGTCCTTTCCTTGTCCAGAGGAATTATGAAGAGCCGATCTACTGACTGGCTCTTTATTCCACCACAGTCATGGGCTCCACTTTCCAAGAAGCTGCTTTCATCCCCCCATTTGTTCACTGGAAATCCCAGGCTTATCCTTTATCAATTGAAATATTTGAATTCAGAAAAAAAGTCATTAGAAAGAAATTAGAAAAGTCTCTACTTTTAATTATTTCTAAATGGGAAATAGTTCATTTGCTGAAATCATGTTAACACTACCCCTTTCACTTCAGTAGCTCTTGTTAAAATGACCTTAAGTTATTTATGCCTAGGAAAAGTGTTACTTTAATTGCTCAACAGGCTAATCAATATTCACTGCCAAGGTCTGATATGAAAAACTGCTCTAAATAATACACTGAGGTTCTTGATACAAACTAATCCCTAGCATCAAACTAACAAGAGAGGCAATTGGACAGGACTATTATTTTACCATTATCAGGTTGCCTATCCCCTTAAATAGCTGTAAATTGTTGTATTGGAGGAGAAGACAAATTGCCCATTAATGAAATAGCTACGAAATAAGCACACCCTCATAAAAAATAAAGACAAGTGGATCCTGAAAAGAATAGCAACAAAGAAAATATATAGATTTCATTTGTTTGGCGCTCCGGATATTTGGGGAAAGGGTTTGCTGCAAGACTATAGGTCAAAAATGATCCTTTGGTCTGGAGAGAACAAGGGAGAATTTCAGAATAACAGACTTGAAAGGGATCTTGGAGGTCTTCTAGTCTAACCCCTCCTCAAGGAAGAGACCCTATACCATTTATGCTTCCTCTCACTCAATGTACAAAAGTTGAATTTTTTTTTCAGCAATACCTGTAGGTCTTTAACCTCCACAGCATCTTAGGACAAGATGCTAATTCAAGAGTTGGGGCAATAATGGAGCACTATTACCTTCTCCTACACTATATTAACCTTATGAGCATTCATTTCCTGAGGAACTTCTTTCATACTGCCTATTGACATAACTAGTCCTGAGTAAGTTTCTCTGTGTTTGGTAGATTGGTTTCCACTTAGTAATCTAGGTAGGCAGGCAGCATGTATGTATATGTAATTCAAAATATTTGGATTACGTGGATCTTTACATTAACATTCCATAACTCAGGTTTCATTCAGATTCTATAGATTTGACTTTTTTCAGGTCTAGGAATTTTCTTTGGACTCTTGATCCAAAACTTAACCAGTTATTTAGTCACTGGATCCATATAGAGAAAACAGTATAAATGGATCCTATATAAAAAAATTGCAAATAAGCTGCATATTGAAAAAAAGCTATTACGGACCATAAGAGCAGATTGTTCTATATAGAAACTATATATTGTTATTGAACTTATTGAAACGTGGAGATAAATGAAACTGCTTTCTAAAACAAAAGAAGTAGCAATCACAGTAGCAAAAAATAAAGCAATTTTTGCAATTTTATATGTCCAGACTTTTGTTACATTATATAAACATCAACCCCATTTTAAAAGAGAAAGCATTGTAAAATCATTTGCTGAAGTTATATGCTACAATTTGGATACTTGCAACTTGTTCTGTTTTGTTATGTAATCTATATATTCAGTTTCTTCATATAACCAAAATAATACAGCAAAACAGGCAACTTTATTGATTGTCAGGCCATGTGTCCTATTTTACAATTTTCTCTTGGAAGGTATCATCGATAAAAATACCAGGTCTCAGTCTGGTTTGAAGTTAAAGAAGCAAGAAAATATCGGGATTCTGCAAGCTGTTCATCAGTATATGGACTCTAGGCAGTAGCCCTGAAAGTAATTCAGTCATAGGCATGTTTACGTTGTGTATTTTAAAAGTATGCTAATTCTTTCCAGTTAAACCAAGAAAAAAAATGCTCCACAATCTTGGAGCTAACTAAAGACTAAGAAATTTATGACTGCAAAAGGTTTCATGGCTCATAATCCAGTTCAGCAGATTCATAGAACCTCGTCTTGCAAGAAGCATTTTATATACAGTCAGATATAGATTTTATAGCTGCCCCTTTCTGATTTTGTTTTCATAACCTATAAGCGGCCACATTGTGATCCACAGTCAGTAAGATGCAAAAGTATTATCCATCTCAGTCTTTTTCATTGGACTTTAACTGCAGTATCATGTACATTGTTGTATTAAGTACAGGAAGGCATTGGCTGCTCAGTTTTGTGTACTAAAATATAATTGAGGATCAGGGCTTGATTGAACTGAATTTTCTGCAAATCCTGATCTATACTCCTCATTCACCAAGAAAATGATGTGAGGCATCTCAGTAACTCTGAGGCAAAAGAAGATTTCTTACAGAATAAGATTATTGGTTTGGAAGGGAAAATAAATTCAAGCTTCCACTGCATAAAGCTTGAATGGTAATGAAAGCTGCATCTCATTAGGATTAGCAATGCAAAAATGGTTCCAGTTAATGAACAGCGCAAACATTTTGGCAGTTGCAAAGTAGACAATTGCTGGGCTGTTCATGCTATTTTAGTTTGAGTTTCTAATGAGGTTGTCCATTACCAAATTGAATTTTTGAGGGGTTTATTACATTGCTGGGAAATGAATACCTCACCATAATCCTTCTCTCAAGTATGTTCCGTGTTGTGTAATCTCTTTTGTGCCTCATACAAAACTTGCATTTTAAAGGCTTGGAAGTATAGCCTTTACCATTTCTATAGCCTGCCAAGAAAGTCTTCATGTATTGGGAATGCATACAGAAATGAAAAGTTTTCCACAGCCAAAGATATATTTTTGGATAATCTATATAGACACAAAAGCAAATATAGATTGCAATAGCCTTTTATTGAAATCTTCTCATAGGTCTACTATTTGAATACATTTTTCATCAACAGGGGCAATTTATTTTGGAAATATTTGCATTTCTCCACCCCCGTTAGCATCTTTAATGCCTTTAACTAAGCCAAATAAAAGACTACAATAATTAGAAGAAGTTTATTTCATTCATTCATTCATTCATTCATTCATTCATTCAGTCATTGAAAGGACAATGTAACATGGGAAAACTGATATAAAACTTCCTATGTCATGTGGAGTTTGTTCCTCATCTTAAATGAATGATGATAAATGATGCAAAATTAATGTTCTCTAGAACAGTAGTCCTCATGCAGTTTGCCAGGTTCCAACACTGCCACATTTAAAGCATCTTTCAAAACTTTACCTTTTTGATTTGTTCACTAATGGCCCGACATATGCCTTTCAAAGAACTGTTTCCAGTCTCAATTTTTAATTATTAAAATAAATCATTAAAAACTGCTAGTGTAATTATTTTTAATACATGTCAATTAAGGTATATTTTATGAGTAAATCAAAGTACAACACAAATCATGGAAGCCACTAGATGATAGCAAAGAGTTAAAGTTCTAGTAGCTATTCCACTTTTGCAGTTCAGATCTGGCCAGCAAGAACAATATGACACACATCCCGCATGCTAGCAATATCTGAGTTGATTTAATTTTTTTGGTGAGAATGGCATTTGGTTCATAATTTGATACCATCTTACCAACATTTGCAGAACTTATTCATAACTGAAGTAGAGAATTTGAAATATGAAATCCCTGAATTGTGGTAAAGCAAATCTGTCAGATGTTCAGGATTGAAAACATTCATTAATGTCATCTGCTTTCTATCACTGTACTTTTCATCACCATAGATAGCACTTTTGGTTAGCCCCTATGGCATTACATCATCTTCATGGTGATAATTATATAATAAAAAATGCCCCTGATGCAGGAAGACTTGTACATGAAAAGGCATTCCTTGTGAAATGGTGAGAGTGACACATTGCTTCCAGGCAGAAAAATTGTAAGCATCTAGCTGTGACCGCACCATTGTAGGAGATGTCCAATTGAAACAGCTACATCAGATTTATTTTTATGTTGCCCAGAGCTAAAGTCCCGGCTAAAGGATGATTGTTGAAATAAGCAATGACATTTAGTAGATATGCTAATTAATATCTAACAGCTATTTTCTTTAGTGCAATTAAATCAAGACACATTCTTTAAATTTTTAGTGCTTTTAATGAAATGGCACCTTAATTTCTTTGGCAAACCATTTCACACACAATAGTTAAAATACAGAGTAAATGTTCTGCAGGAGAGTATACTCAAATTTAATGAAATTGTAACAACTGTCTTAGTGAATCTAATTTAGGTGCTTATTTCAGATGCTTCATTTAAGGTGTTAACAAAATAAATTGCATGTTATTGGGAACCATCAATATTGCAAGGAAGGTTACTGAATTAGCAATGGGATTCAGGCAATAACACATTGGTATTAAAGAGGCAAAAACCATGCCAATTATTTTCTATTTAAATAATAAGTCAGGGAAAATAATTCAAGGTAAAGCATTACTTTTTGTTCTCATTGTTTAAATGTTTTCTTCTTAACATAGTTCTGTGAATCATGACTTTATAATGAGTCAAAAATTACAAAAGCTAAATCTTCAGGGACTCATAAGTAAATTGATCTATACAATATATAAACACATAACACAAACATGTTTTTTTTATTTAATGTTCTTATTGATTCTTGTTCATCACTCAGAGTTGCCCTTGGTGAGATGGCTAACTATATACATTTGATTAATAAATAAACACACACATGCATGCACACATGTAAATATATATACACACACACACACACACACACACACACACACACACACACACACATATATATATATACACATGTAAACAGTTAATAAAAACTATATTCACTTTCTCACTATATGCAGGACAAACATTCAGAAGGAAATGGTATAATACTTCTGAATACTCAGTTTATACTGAGCTAAAATATTGTTCAATGCCTGGCTTTCAAGAATGATCAATTATCTACAATACTTTACATAAATCGGACATATGAGGAATTTCAACTGATTTTTTCCTCTAAACATTTAAATATAAACAACACTCTTTTCTTTTTTAACAATCATCACTTCCTGTGAAATTCCAAAGTACAAAGGGCAGTTGCATTAGGTCAATTCAAGAGTACAGAACAGGACTCCAAACTCTTCATTATGAAAGGTGGCAAACAAATTGGGCAATAGATGAAGTAACCACCAGTATTTCTCCACTGAACTATATTCCTAAAATAGATGGATGAAGAGGTTGTTCCATGAAGTACTGATACGCTTTCTCATTGTATTTATAACTATTCATTAATTTCTAACAGTCAAACACTGGTTATATTCTTCTCCCCATTTTTTAAAATATAAGATCTAGTTAGGATTAGATTAGCCTCCATCAGTAATCAAAAAATGGGTTTTGGTATTAAATAGGACAAATTTTTAAATAAAGATGGACTCAGGACTTACGGATAAACATTTACATGAAAGCTGTCTATCTGATTTTTCAGGATTAGGCCAAATTTGATTAAAATGTGGTTTAAAAAAATCTAGTTTCAAAATGTAATCTAGGATTCAAAGCATATTTGATATTCCTGGAGCAAAGATAATATGAAACTATTAGGTTTTTTTAGACCATTGTTACACATACAAAATGCATATTTCCAAAATGACAAGATGTTAATGAAATGCCTCAATTATTTATAGAAATTTCAGACTAGGCAAAATCTGCACCATAATTGGGACCAAACGTAACCTGGACAAAAGAAGCATATTTTCTAATGTATTCATTAATGATAACTAATCAGAATTTTATTTGTAGGCTGCACATATCTTTAAAAATAGTCTGGTCTTTCATTATAAAAACTAAGCAATCCAGGTGGATATTGTAAAAATGAAAATAAATTAGGGAAAGAGAGGCCCACATGCTCTGGATAGTGTGGCTGGCCTTATAAGAATGTAGAAGTTCATCACATATTTTTTCAGATTTGTTTTAACAATTGCCTTTTAAAATGTTCTAATAAGGCAAAATTCTTGTACAGTTGTTTTAATACATGTATCTAGCTGCTGAACCTTCTGGAAATGCAGTACATTTTAATTACTATTAAAATATGAACCTAGAATATTTGTCTGTATATCATGAGCTATTGAGGCTGCCATTCTACTATATTTTCAACACTCTGCAGTGGGTATTGCTAGTGCAGGCTGCAGCCATTAAAACCGTTTTTCCACTCCCTGCATTCCTATCAAATTCCAAATTCTGAATTATCTCCATCCCAGTTCCAGGACTGGAAGCATTTACCTTAATTGCTGCCAGATCCTTATTACCACACATTCACAAAAGCATGGACTGAGTCCTGTTACATTCCACCCACAGTATAGATTTCTCTGGTGAAGCTTACATGCTTCAGGGATGACCCTGTCTCCCTATTTCTTCCCTTTGATTCCCCATTAGGCCAAAGAGGCAGATTTTTATTGGAACGTCTTCATCATCGTATGATTGGTGTCTCTGTGGGGTCAGCTAAATAATAATGTATAACTCATATTATCTTGTCCTATTACTGCTTTTTATTCCCTTAGTTATAAGAAACAGTCCAATCCAGAAAAGAACCATTTACACTTGGGATGAGAAAAGATTGATGTTACCCCTTGTCCTTTTTAATTTAAAAATATTTGTGGGTGCTGCAGGGCTGTTTTCTTTTTGGTGGCCTTTTATAGGACTTCCAAGTTCTAACATTTTATTTATTTATTTATTT
>NW_015387025.1:376330-395533 GCF_001527695.2 Protobothrops mucrosquamatus
CCCCCTATAGTCAGCGATGGAGTCAGCCGACTATGCCGAGGCGCCGGCAGCCACAGCCACTCGGTCTTGGAGGGGTTGAGCCTGAGTCTGTTCCTCCCCATCCAGACCCTTACGGCCTCCAGGAACCACAGATTTTACAACATTCTACTATTCTTGAAATGCAGTACTGGTTTCTTCTAAATTTCATCTTATCTAGAGGAACTGGCACATTGCAGTCTAAAAGCAATATCCTTTTCTAGTCACCAATATAACAACTACTTTGAGGGTAGCTCTCCTTAAACAGAGAATGTAAAGTAAATGGGAGAAGGATCAATTTTTGATCAATGGAAATTGAAGAATAAAAATGTAGGACATGGATCAAGGCAACAACTAATCCTAAATTATCCTTAAGAGACAGCAGATAAATACTAAGCTGCCTAAAAACAAAGATTTCTTCTCATTTATACTGATCCACCTACACGAGGTTGGTGCAGCTAACTATGTGGCTTCTTTAGCCTGTCACTTTTCCATGGATATGAATGCAAAGAAGGATTTATTAATCAGTGTTTATATGTTAGATGTGGTTTGCTTGAATGAGCAGTTTGGTTTTTCACCTAGGACTTTGTTATTCTTCCAGAGCTAGGTATTTTCAATAATTTTCTATAGCACTACAATTTCTCTAGCACTACTTTTTTCATTCAGCCTTTCTGATTGTCCAGCTTTCAAAGACAAATGTCACAACTGGGGAAACCAGAGCCTTGATAATGCCCTCTTGTGTCTACACATTAGAACTGCTTAACTCCTTTTTTATACAAAAGGGGGAAAAAAAAGTTCAACCTATCAAAAAAAAAAAACCCTGTAAAATGCACATTAGGAATACAAATCAAAATAAACAAGAAAATATTCTAGATGTGTTCAAATCACCAGGACCAGATGGTTTACATCCAAGGTTCTGAAGGAATTGGCAGATATGATTTCACAACTACTGAAATATATCTTTCAAAGATCCTGGATCATTGAGGAATTATCAGATGACTGGAAAATAATTGATGTAGTTTTCATCTTTGAAAAAGGGGAAAAATAGATCCAGGAGACTACAGACCTATCAGCCTGACATCATTACCTGGGAAGATTCTGGAAAAGATAATCAAGCAACAAATCTGCAAACACCTAGAAGTTTTCTAGTCATAATGAAAAGCCAACAAAGTCATAACCAGAAGCCAACATGAGTTTCTCAAAAACAGATTATGCCAGACAAATCTTATTGTATTCTTTGACAATATGACAAAATTAGTGGACCAGAGAAATGCTGTGGATATAATTTACTTGACTTCAGTAAGGCATTTAATAAAGTAGACCACAACCTATTACTTGATAAGATGGAAAAATGTGAGTTAAACAGCATCACCACCAGATGGATTCGTAGTTGGCTGACCAACTATGCTCAACATGTAGTCCTTAATGGAATTCCATCTACATGGAGGAAAATATATAGTGGGGCACTTCAAGGCTCTGTCTTTGGATCGATTAATCTGATCATTTAGATGTGGATAGAAAGGGAACTCATCAAATCTGCAGACAACATCAAGCTGGCAAAACTTAAGCCAACATTCCAGAAGGATCTCAACAGGCTTGAACACTGGGCCATATCTAACAAAATGAAATTCAGAGGTGAGAAAAATGAGGTTCTACATTTAGGCTAGAAAAACCAAATGCACAAGTATAGAATAGGTGGTACCTGATTTAATAGTAGCAACTGTGAGAGAGATCTTGGAGTCCTAGAGAAAATTACTTAATTATAAGCCAACAATATGCAGCAGCTGCCAAAAAAGCCAACCTAGTCCTAGACTGCATTAATAGAGGGATGGAATCAAGATCATGGTACCACTTTATAATGCGCTGGTAAGACCACAGTTGAAATATTGCATCCAGTAATATTTTTCTGCACTCTTTCTAGAGTGCAGAAAAAAGCAACAAGGATGAATAGGTGACTGGAGGCTGAAACATATGAAGAACAGTTCCAAGAATTGGGTATGTATAGTTTAATGAAAAGAAGGACTAGGGGTGACGTAATAGCAGTGTTCCAATATCTAAGAGGTTGCCACAGAGAAGAAGGGGTCAACCTATTCTGCAAAGTACCTAAAGGCAAGACAAGAACTAATGGATAGAAACTAATCAAGAAGAAAACCAACCTAGAACTAAGGAAAAATTTCCTGACAGCTAGAACAATTAATCAGTGGAACAATTTGCTTCCAGAAGTTGTGGGTGCTCCAACATTGTTTGTCTGAAATGTTATAGGATTTCCTGCTTGAGCAGGGGGTTGGACTAGAAGACCTCCAAGTCCCTTCCAATTCTTATTCTGTTAATATTTTATCTAGTCTTTATTAATAAGCTTTCTCCTAAGTTCCATACTACTCTCTTTTCCATGGCTACATACTATGAATACCCTGTAAATTGTTGAGTTTGAGAAACTAAAGTCTATTACTATTTCAACTTCTCCTCGTTGTATTCAGCTTGTATTGCCTGTTGATATAATTTTATATACTGCACAGGAAACTGATTTTTTCACTTTCTTCTTTCATTTACCAAAAAATATATTTATTTGTTTGTTTGTTTGTTTGTTTATTTGCCATCCATCTTATCCTAGGGTAATTTTTAAGTCTTCCTTGTTTCCAGTCATCCAAATAGTATCATCAGCATATCTAAGCTTATTAATGATCACAGCAATTTTAATTCCAATTTCTATTTTTTCTAGTTCAAAATTTCTCTTGTTATGTTTGTCATTTCTTGAACATTTTGTTAGTAGTATATGAGATAAGTGGAATTATTGGTAGTTTGAATATTATTTTACACTGGTTTTTTTGGTACTGGAACATAAACTGATATATTCTAGTCTCTTTACCACTGCTGTTTTTCATAGCTTGCAAACCACATACAGTATAACACAGTTTCTGCATCATTCTATGGGTTTTGTTGGTATCTCATGAATTCCTATAGCTTTGTTTTTAGCAATATTTTCTAGGAGACTTTTAACTTCATTTTCCAAAACATTTGGCTCTATTTCATTGATCAGACATTTATATATATATATATATTGTTGATTTGGGCATATTTTTGTACAATTCTTCTATATGCTCATTCTAACTCTTTTTAAAACTTCTTTCTCCAATGCACTTTCTAGCATTTCTTATAATGTTCATTTGTTCCTTTCTTTAAATATTGCCAGTTACCAGCAATCATGACAGAAGGATGCTGATAGTGGTATCCAAGCAGGCATATATATATATAATATATATATATATATATAATAAAAACAAATAAAAACGAACACCAGGATAAAATTTAAACTAAAAACATTTAATCAAATGCCAAGCTTTCGTCGGTCAGCACTACCAACATCATCAGGGCTTAAAACAGGTCGATGGGAGTCTCTTTTTTATAGCACTGGCCAGTTTTTGCGCACGACTCCTGGACTTCATCATTGGTCCATCCAATGATCCTGATTGTTTGATTTCTGGGAAGTGCGCATTGGCTGTTTTCTTGGTATTTTTCAAGGCTGCTACTCCGTTGTTCACTTCCCCTCCTCCACCCTCCCCCTTTGTGCGGACGCTATTATCTATTGCCCCACCACAGGCTCCCAAAACCAGCATGTTCATTGGCCTTTATTGGCCATTCGTTTCCTTCGTACATATCCAGTTGTTCACCCTCACCCTATTGAGCTTCGGGCTTGCTGTTTTTCCCTCCCCCTTTCCTTCCGTCGTCCTTCTCATATTTCCATAATCATACTCTATGTCTTTGTTACTTTCTATAGTCCCTACTCTCTCCTCCTCCCCTTTTTTGATGTTTGTTTCATTCATATCACTCCAGTCATCACATTGCAACTCTCGTTCTAGTTCGTTTCTTTCATTCGCCCTGGATCATGTTCGTTCTCTCCTCATGGGAGTGTCACTGTACTGTGTGTTTGATTCTGCCCCTCTGCTCTTGTCATTCATCCCCACCTTGTCAGGTCCTGGGCTTGTTGTTCTTTCCTCCCCCCTTTTTCTTTCAAACATCTTTCTCATGCTTCTGTGGTCGCCCATCACGTCTCCATTGGCTTCAAAACGTCAGGCAGCAATAACTTTGGTTCTCACAGGATAAAATGTTGTTTGGTCTAACATTAAAACCACCCCTCCCCCCTCCCAGTAATGTGGCAATCGGAAACGAAGCAAAAATGGCTTCAGCCAAGATCGTTGCAGAGTTGACACCTGTTTAATTTCTGAAGCTATAATCCCTTAGTATTTTAATAACTGTTTATTGTTAATGTTTTTTGTAACTTAGCTAAAAAATTTAAATTTCTTATTATGGTAGTTTTCAATTGTTACCCTGTGGATTTGCCCTATGGTTAACTAGCGTCTTTCATTAGCTCTTCTACCAATTTATTTGGTTGCTTTATAGTTCTGATCTCTTTAATTGTATCTTTAAAATAGCTTTATTTCTTTGGGAATGATGAAATAATTATCAGCAAGTTGTTATTGTGCTTTTAATCATGTTGATTTCATTATGTTTCATTAAACATTTTATTCAATCTGTGGTATTCTTCAGGGAAATTTTTTCCTAATGTAGAGAAATTGTTGCAATGGAGGGAAATTGCAGCCTAAGTGTCTCTTATCAAATAACCTGCCTGATCCCTCTCTGACTGTTTTATTGCTGGATATGAATAATTGTTTACTAAAGCATGTAAATATTTAATCTGGTTAATTGGGATACAATAGTATTTAAACTTTCCATAGGTAAAAGGTATTAGTCCTAAAACTGACATATATTTGGCAAGACAATCAATTCTGAATTGCTGATCTTGGTAATTTAAATTAAGATCCACAATATTTTTTTAGTTTTTTATAGTATCATGCAGGATAGAGTGTATACTGTATATGAATTATATGACTAAGGTGTTTGTGTGTGCATGTGTATGTGTATGTACTGTATGTATGTAGTGTATAATAATAGCACTTAGACTTATATTTGTTTCAAAGTACTTTCTAAGCAGTTTACAGGATCAGCATATTGCCCCCAACAATCTGGGTGCTCATTTTATTGATCTCATAAGGATGGAAGGCTGAGTCAAACTTGAGCCGGTCAGGATCAAACTCCAGGCTCTGGGTAGAGTATGCTTACAATACTACATTTAACCACTGTGCCACCATGGCTCTGTATACACCACTTGTACAGAAACTCAAGCTAGCATGCATAATGCTCCTTCTTCCCTACAACAATCAACCTCTCTGTGATACATCATAAATAGATGATATTTGTGTTATGATCATATTGATGTTGATTCTTTGTGCCGACATAGATCTTTCCTCACCTGGCCTTTGGGTCTTTCAGTAATGCACCCATCTCCGTTGTAATCAAGATCATGCCCTTTGCTATGATTCATCTGTTCTTTTCCTTTCTTTCTATCTTTTCTAGTATTACAGACTTCTCAAGAGAGCCAAGACTTCATATAATGTACCCAAAATATGATAATTTGTACTTTGAGAGAGATAGGAGTTTCTTAAGAGCAGCATTACAGAAGGTATTCAAGGATTAACCTAGAAATCTATGAACACACACTAATAGATATTTAAGCGCCACAACAATTACAAAAAGGAAGAGAAAATAAGGGGAGAAGAATAAGGAAATGCTTTGTTGAATCAAATTGTGTATCATTTGTGACACAATGAAAATATTCATATTATTTCTACTATGTACTTTTGCTTGTAATTGCAAATCTAAGATCTCACATCTACAGCATGCCAACTGTTCTATGAATATGACAAAATGGTAAAAAAGTAAAAAGACGGAACTATTCAAATTCTAAATGTCTAGTATTTAACAGGAATAAAATATTGTTTTACCAGGCAATGGTGAAGGCCAGGATAAACAGATGGGGTCAAATTTATTACTGATATGCCAGATAAGATGTCAATGCTGCTAACATTGGGTGTTCTTGCTTTGACAACAGACGGGAAGGCAGCCATTTTTCTCTATTGCTTTTAAAGTTAGTTGATGCTGGGAGGGGGAATGTGGATGAGAGTTCAGCTAGTCATAACAATAATAACTCAGCCGTGGGAATCCAAGGTCATTGGGCCCAGAGTTGATAGAGTTTTGGAGGGCTGGAGAGCTAGGGAGAAAGCCTGCACTTCAAGCTAATTGGGGAATGTGATTTATGACTGTTTATTAGGAAGGAATTGTGCTTGATACTTTGTATCCAGGGGAGGGGAATTTAGTTTTTGGTTTTGACTATGTAGTGCCAATACTTTGTTTCTCGAATAAAAGATTCTTTAAGGTAAACAATGCCTCAAAGTTCTTTTGAAGAGTTTCATCTGTCGGAACCATGACATTAGAACTGTTTGTCTTTGAAGACATTTTAATCTCCATGGTCAGATGAATCACATCCTAGGATAGAAAAGGAATGTATTTAAGAAGTCCCAGAGAATGGGTGAAGTGCTAAACAACAGGACATAGAATACATAACATAATATAATAGGATTGTAAGGGAGTTGGAGATTTTTTTAGTCCAACACTCTACTCAAGCAGGAGAGATCAAGCCGGAGACTTTTGAAGAGAGGAAGATTCATGTTTAATGTTAAATGTTATCACCTTTAAAATGTGGTAGTAGGAATCAGATCCAGACAACTATAGATGAGATATTTTGATATAACAGTGGTTAGAATGCAGTATTGCAGGCTAACTCTTCTCACAGTCTGGAGTTCCATCTTGATGGGTCAAGGTTGACTTAGCCTTCCATCTTTCTGAGTTTCATAAAAATGAGGATCCAGATTGCTGAGGGCAATATGCTGGCATTGTAAACTGCTCAGAGAGTGCTGTAAAGCACTATGGAGTGGTATATAAGTCTAAGTGTTATTGCTAGTGTGCTTTATTGATACTGATATTGATACTAGAGCCATTTTTCAAAATTGTTCTATGGGACCCAAGATTGGGTAAGAACCTGATGGTATTCTGTGAAAAGCTGAAGGCAACAAATTTGACTCAAACAGAGCAAATTTTTTTCCACTAGAGCTTTGGATGTTGATGAGAGGCTATGGGGTTTTTTTAAAATTAATAAGTTTCCTTGGCCTGAAAAAAAATTGAAAACTCCTGCTGCAGAGAATAGTATAATCTATAAGTCCTTAAAAACAATATAGTAAATATCAGAAGTCAACATGGATTTAGATTTTTTTCATTGATCTGATAAGAATAATGTAGGACAACATTACCTTTATTTCAGCCAAAAAAATTAATAAAGTACCGCTTGCCATTTTGATTAACTAACTGGTTAAATATCAGCTTTTTAAACATGGCACAACAGTTCAGTGAGTTTGTAATTGGCAGACTATCTCAATTTTTTATTTTTTTTATTTAGTAATTTCTTTATTATCATGTTTGGTGTAGTAGTTAAGGCATCAGGCCAGGAGATGGTAGTTCTAGTCCCTTTTTAGGCACAAAGACAGCTGGGTACCTTGGACCACTCTTAGCCCTATGAAAGAGACAATGGCAAACTACTTCTGAAAAATCTTGCCAAGAAAATAGCAGGACTTGTCTAGGTGATCAGTCAAAAACTGTCTCAAAGCAGATAGAGGGAATTTATTAGATAATGGGAATGCTGTGGGTATAAAATAGCTTATTTTACAAAGGATGTGACAAAGTGCCCCATGTCATGTCACTGTGATAAACAAGTAAAATGCATGACAATTAGATGGATACATAGAATAGCTGGCTTAAAAAGCATACTAAAAGAGTTTGAGTTTTTCCTCATTAAGTTGAAATGCCAAAGATGATGCTGCAAAGTTATTTTTTCATTAATGACTTGAATAGTTAGAGGGGATATTTAGCAAACTTGCAAATACACAAAATTTGGTGGGAAAGTGTTATACTGGGAAATAGAAAAAATTCAGAATTTGTAGGTTGAAATAACAAAATGAAATTTAAAGGCAAATTTATTCATGAAGAAAATATAAATCCATTTACCAGTATAGAATGGAGATATCTGGCCCAACAATAGTGCATATGAAAAAGATCTCAGAATAGTAATTAGCTGATTTCTGAGAAAGAAGGCAGTCTGAAAACAGTTCTATGAAAGGTGGAATTAACATTTATGTCCATGAATAGAAAGCCTACAAGTAGACTGGCTCCTCTGACCCTTTGAGAATTTCTGGAGGGGGGAAGAATCAGGAGATGGAAGAATTTACTCCAGCCACGAACAGAGTCTTTTTAAAGGTTCCCTTGCTAAGCACTTTCAGAAAATACCTATTAACTGCTTCAAATAAGTTAGACACCTTCAGAATGACAAGATTGCAAACACTGGGTGAGTGTATTCAAGTCTTAATATAAGAAAATGAAGATGCATTATTATAATTTTTTAAGAAATTAAAATAAACAGCAAAAGCAAGAAGAAAAGTTGCAAACCAATTAAAGGCTTAGAAAACGTTGGCATTTTGAATATAAAACTTGAAATTATTTTTAAATAATTTTTGTGGGAAAGAAAAATGAATTTGGGTATTGGAGACAAAATAAGACAAGTAACTTATAAAGGCGTTCAAAGATATCTTTGAGGCATTAGCTTACACCTGGAAATGCATTGGGACTTTGAATCAATTGTATCAGCTATGTTGTGTCTTCTGGGAACAGTCTGTTCCCAGAAGAAGATGTAACAGAAAATGCAACAAATTCTACCCAAAAACAAGTCTTTGAACAAGAATTTGTCACCCGATATAAAAAAAAAAAATGGAGGAGGCTTAAAAATCAAGAAGGAAACAAATATGACAATCCCAGAGAGCAACTGGAACAATTTTTTCCCCCTGGGTTTACAAAAGAGACTGTTTAATATATTGAAGAAATTAAAAACATGGATCAGGAACTATCTGCATGTATTACAGAGAAAGACAGCATTGTCCTGTATAAAAAATGGGATGGAAAATTAATTAATTTTATTGGAGTTAAAAATGGGACATGTTGTCATTTTGGGTGGTTCTTTTTGGATTTGCTGATATCTCAACTGGAAACATGGTATATATTGTATTTCCTTACATTTCACGTGGGGTTCAAGCTTTTTCCCCCAGATACTTTATGTACCCAAACTTGATAACATTTAAACTGGATCTCTATTTAATTCCTTTTATTTAAAGTAAGAAGTAATTGTGAACATGTTCTTTTTAAAGGAGAAATTATCCCTCTATGTTATGTAAAATTTTAGTCTTTTGTTTATATTTGGATACTGGGATTACTTTATATTTGCTAAATGTGCATTTAGTCACAGTTGAGATATGGAACATTTGTTTGAATGAAATATGTTGCTGTTTGGGGTGGTTTTCTTTGTAATTATCAGCATTTGGAATGAAAAAATGTGTACTGGAGTTTGTCCTTTTTAAAGGAGAAATGGTCTCTGTTATATTAAACATTTCAGGGAGTTTTGTTTACACTAGGATATTAGGATTATTTTATGCTTTTTAAATGGAGTTTTGCTTACAGCTAAGTGTTGAGATATGGAACAGTGAGTTTTCTAAATGTAAAATATTATTTTAGAGCTCTGTTTGGATATTTTGCTGATAATTGAATTGGAGAAGGCGTTACTTATTTGATTTGCCTATTAAGATGGGTTATGGGATGAAGAGTTTTATATTTGTTAATTAAGAAGAGGTGAAAAGATTATGAAATTGTTGATCATAATTCTCATGATGAGGATGAGAAGTTGCTTTGTTGGGGCATGTTCTTTTCACATTTTTGCTTTCCCGAATTCTTTTCATTTTAGTTTCAATTGCTCTTTATCGCTATAATTAATTCATAAAATTATAATTTTAAAAAAGAAATGTAATTAATTTCATATTGAATGTTAGTCTTCAGTGTTGTCTGGTTTCAAAGGGGCAAATGCAATTTTAGACTGCATTAAGAGGAAGTCTGGAAGTATAACTGATTATAGACTGGTCCACTGTAAGGACCCACTTCAATCCCACATCTTAAGAAAGCAGAATTCTTGGAGACAGTTTCCTCCAACAGGAACTTTTATTAAAAGTAGTTGATAGCAGGCATAATAGACAGGATCTGAGGGATTCCTTTACAGATCGATACTTTAAAGTGTCCCCAAGCAAACCCCACCCCACAGTTCATCCGGACGGTTCAAACCGGCCAATCCCCAGGTGTTAAGTCGATCGTGGGAAAGGGGAGATAACATTGGTCCGGCTCTGGTCGTAGCAGCTCTTTGCACCTCCTTTTGAGACTGGAGAAATAAGCCAGGCTCTGGAGGTTGTATTTCTTTCTCTCCCCCCCTTTTCGTAGCTGACAGGTTAGGGAGAAGAAAGTCCAGAGAGATATAAAGTGTAGGAAGCAAATTGTTATATTGTAGCTGGCAGTGGACACAGAAGCAATAAATAAAGCAAAAGGTTACATTGTAGCGAATAGAGGAAGTGAAAACAATAACCCCGCAGGCATATCCCCCCTCCCCCTTGGGAGTATGACAGAACCCAGGGAAAAGTGAGATTTGTTTTTAGATCAGAGAAGATAGATAGAAATGAAATAGAAATGGGTTCTGACATCCTGCCCCCCTTAAAAATAGGAGAGATCCACCTGTAGAGAAAACAAAACAGGTATAGAGGTTAGTCTGGTTTGTTGGAATATTCTATGAAACTTCTTTAGCAGTTTAGGTGCTCTGACGTGACGTTTATGGACCCACTCATTTGTGAGGAGGGAAGGTGTTTCCATGCTACTAGATATTGAGTTGCCCAGTGATACTTTCTAGAATCTAGGATTTCTTTTATCTCGAAGTGTTGTTTTCCTTCAACCATGATTGGAGGTGGTGGTGGGGGATTTTTGGCCATAGAGGCGACTGTTGTTCTCGTTTCAGCAAGCTGCAGTGAAAAATTGGGTGTATTTGCCTGAGGGTTTTGGGTAGTTCTAATTCTACTGTTACTGGGTTTATGATTCTTTTAATTGGAAAAGGTCCTATATATTTTGGGCCACGTTTTACAGGGCTGTAGGGATTTTAGGTATTTTGTAGACAAATATACCATTTCTCCTACAGTGAATGGTATGGGTTCGACTCTTTTTTTATCCACTTGTGCTTTGTATGCTTGCCTAGCTTCATCTAAGGCTTTCCTAACTACTGGCCAGGTGTTTTGTAATTGTGCTATCCATTCTTTCAGCGATGGGATTGCCGGTTTGTTTGGGATTAGTTCTGGCATAGGGTTGAAACTTTGACCGGTGGCTACTTGAAAGGGAGTGTAGCCTGTGCTGGAGTGGACTGCGTTATTGTAAGCAACTTCTGTGAAAGGGAGTAGGTCTGTCCAATCTGTTTGCTGGAAATTACTAAAGCATCTTAAGTATTGCTCAAGTACTGAGTTAGAACATTCTGTCTGTCCATTGCATTGAGAATGATGACTAGATGACAGTTCCTGAGTGGATAAAAATTCCTTCCAAAATTCTGATGTAAATTGCACTCCCCTATCAGATATGATGCGTTGGGGTGCCCCATGCAGTCTGTAGATGTGCTGCACAAATAGTTTTGCTAAGGTTTTTGTGGTGGGAATCTTTTGGCAAGGGATAAAGTGCACTTGTTTGGAAAACAGGTCCATAAACACCCAGATGACAGTGTTTCCATTGCTTTCTGGTAATTCCACTATAAAATCCATGGATATTTCTTTCCAGGGGGCTGAGGCATTCTCCACTGGTTGTAACAGTCCAGGCGATTTCCCTTGCAACCTCTTAGCAGCTGTGCAAGTTGGGCAGCTGTCCATGTAACTTTCTATGTCCTTTTTCATGGACGGCCACCAAAATTGCCTTTTAATTAAATGTAATGTTTTTACAAATCCAAAATGCCCTGCTGATTTTGTATCATGGCATAGCTGCATGAAAGTGACACTCTGGGTGGTTGGTATATATAACTTCTTCCCCACCCATGGCAATCTGTCCTTGATTGTGCACATGTGTCTATTTTTCTGGAACCATTCATCTGTTTCCAAAGTTTTCCAGAATTCAGTTCCGGTTTGGCTACCCAGCTCTGCCTTTATTTTAGTTTGGGCTCTGATGGTTACTGGCACTGCTAGTTGTGGTTCAGGCATGAGTGGTTTAGAACCAGTGGCTCATGTGCTGTTATATTGAGACAATGCATCTGCCAGAAAGTTCTTTTCCCCCGGCAAGTGTTTGAGTGTAAAACAGAATTGGTGAAAATGCTGGGACCAGCAGGCTTGCTTGGGAGTGAGCTTCCTGGGTGTTTTTAAGGCTTCCAAGTTTTTGTGGTCCGTATGCCTCTTTTTCCCACACGGCCCAGCACTGTTCTGTTTCGGTGAGTTTCCTGGATGTGTATGTGCATGGTTGCAATACCCCTTCATCGTTTTCTTGTAATAGTAGAGCCCCCACAGCCACATCGCTTGTGTCCGCCTGTTTTATGAAAAGTTTATCCGTGTCTGGGTGCCTCAGTATGGGTTCGGCGGAAAAAAGTCTCTTTAACCTCTCGAACGCCACTTGGCATTCCATTGTCCATTTTAGTATTCTGTATTGATCAGACCCCATGTTGCTCCAGCTTGGAGTATCATATCCATTCTCAGCACTACAATTTAGCAAGAATTCTGATAAATTGAAAAAGTTTCAGAGGTGACTACAAGGATGATGGGAAGATCAGAGCACCATAAACAAGGATGTAGGATCTCAGAACTAAATCTGTATTTAGTTTAGATCTATTCTGAATTTCTCTAGTATATAGAATAAACATATAGGAAAAAATATTCCAGTTGAATATTTGGGAGAAACCTGCTAAGAATAAAAGTGGTTCAGTAATGGAACTAATTACTGACGATAGTGGTTCCTTAGTGGATGTGCTTAAACAAACATTGAAGAGCCATCTCTCAGGGATGCTCCAGCTTGCGTTCTTGCACTGAGCAAGGAGCTAGAAATGATGGTCTAAAGAATTTTTTCCATCTCTGTGATTCTGTCATATGAGTTCTCCAAAGCAAATCACTTGCCTAGGTTCTGTTGTTAAAAAACATAGTGAGTTAATGCATTTGACTGTAGTCCAATTATTTCCTGGAGATGTTTAACAAGTTGCTATTCCTGTAAAGTATTACAGAATTGTATTAATATTGCCCTTCTTTAGCGATGTAATTTTGCTAATGATCCAGCATATTTAGTGGCATTATTACGTCCTAGGAGAATGATGAGCCTGACTAGTAAGCCTCATGAAGCTTGGATGTACTTTGTAACCCATTCTATGCTGAGAAATTTGTTCTGCCCTACTGCACCTAATTGCATTTTAACTTGTACAGTGAAGTGGGACTTTCTGCTCTTGATAAATGAATAATAATTGCATTTAATAGAAGTTTGAAAAGCTGAATGATTAGATCCGCTAATTGTGCCATATTGTTGAATATGGTGATACATTTTGCTAACAGCATTTTATAGTGTTGCATTTAGATTCGGACAGAAGTAGCTTTTCAATATTTTACATTGATTTTATGTTAAATTAAGGTAGTCATTCTAATCAGCAATGAAGCTCAATGATTCAGACAAAGAAGTCAACGTTATCTGGATGTTAGGGGAGATTTATCTGAGATTTACCTAAATAATGGAACTACTGCATTAATAATTAACATCCCACCACCTTCTTCACTATATATTGGGCAACTTTCTTTAAAGTTGGTAAATTTGCTGGTAGACAGTGGGAGAACTGTACTTTCAGACTTGCAAGATTCTGTTAAAGTAGCTTTACATTAAGTAGAATTAGGTCATCTTTCTGGTCTACCTAATAAAGCTGACAGGATTTGGGGTCTCCACATTTTTCATGTTGACTGAGGAATTCTAAGAGTTAAAGTCCATGCATCTTCAAGCTGCCAAGGTTGAGAATCCGTGGTTTTGGGGGGTTTTTTGCCTCCAAAAGAGGCCCGAGGTCTTATTTTGGGGGAATGTCTTACCTCTGACATCGACAGCCCTGCCCAGCTGGTCCACTTCTTCTGGGGCCAAAGGAGCAGCTTCATTTTGCAGCTGCATTCCGGCCTGCATTTTGCAATCAGGCCTTTCCAGAAGTCCTATGCAGCCGAGTACCGAGTTATGGATTCAATCCATAGCTCAGTCCTCAGCTGCAGAGGTCTTGCAGAACCGAGCTATGGATTGAATCCATAGCTTGGTTCATGGCTGCATAGGCCTTCCAGAAGGGCCTGTGACTGAGAAATGCAGGCCTTGGTGCAGAAGATGCCACAGACACCCCCAAAAATCAAGCTAGGGCTTATTTTCAGGGTCGGCCTTTGTTTTGGGGAAACACGGTACTGCTCTGTACCAACTTTCTAGGCACCCCATTAAACCCAGTGAAAGGCAGCAAAGCTACACCTCACAAGGGCAAGTAAATGGAAATTCTTAATTGAGGTGCTATATTTGGAATTCTAAAAATGAAATGGGGGGGGGGGAGAAAGAGTTACTTTTAAACAGATTTTTAATTTTTTTTTATTTTGAATTGTAGTAGATACTTTCAGCCTTGGCTGAGCAACTCATCTCTCTAGGACTGTTGCTAGGGGCATTTTTGAATTTGCTGTGATTTTCTTTCTTCATTCTTGCTATCTTTGTCTTGAGAGAGATACAGAGCAAATATTTCAAAAATTGTTTGCAAAGGAATGTTTGGTATCTGATGTAATTAGTATTTTCTTGATGGAAAATGTTATTTTAACCCAAACCTAAAGCAGCTGAAGTTTTTATTTCTTTGTTATATCTTTTTTTAAAGAACTTTTTTTCCCAACTGAATCTCAGATTGGTTTAAATTGTTATTGATTTGTCTTTGAATCTCTAGGTCAAACTGAATCAAGATTCAAGTGTATTCTATATACTATTCTCCACTCTACTGTAGTCATAGCAAATGACTTGCATTACTGAAAATAAAAAAGTAATTTATTTCATGTATGAAATTTATATATGCTTAACAGAAATTTAATCCAGTTCCTACTGGACACACTGACAAGGAATTATGGGAGGGAAAATCCAACATAGCTAGAGGGAAGAAGGTGGGACTGTGTTAACTTTTTCCAAGAATATGAAGATTGAGGCAAAGATCTTATGATGTGGTTATTCATATCATCTAATCTTTCAGTACATTGAGCATGAACAGATATAATCATTGTATATCCAAGCATTTCCTAAGGTTATAGTAAACTATGGAAAATATAATTGGATTAAAGAAACTGCTTTTTCTGCTATTGATGGGATCAAAGAACTATCATCCTGAAATTTTGATAATTCATATACATTCATTGTACTTAATCTGATCATCTCGAACCCTTGATACTGGCTCTATTAATATTTTAATTTTAATATTATAGAACTAATTTTTGTACAAAAGAGACAGTATTTTCCTTCAGAGAACAGTTTACTGTGCTGGGGTGAGAAGACAAAGGGAACGTCAGGAATTCTTTTGAATGGTTAAAAAACCCCAAATGAAATAAATGGCCTCTCTAGTTGGTAGATCTGGTCTGCTAAGAATCAGTTTTCTTCACACGATTGGGGAAGAGCTGTTTCAGGTTTTTTGCAAACTCTCTTCATCCTGCTCCTAATTCATGCTTGCAAGACAGTAACTGAGAAGCTCTCTGTGAATTATGTAATCAACTATGTTGATAGTTTAGACATCCAGGAGGCAGAAAGATTGACATATTTTACTTTCAACACATATACACTTACAGTTCTTCAGTGACCTACAACAAGGTCCACAATTTATAGTGAGAAAAATAAATAATGCTTTAATGTTTCTGCTTTCCTTTGAAGTTGAGCACTTAATGGAACATCAGTTTAATTTTTTTCCCACAGCCTGTCAACTGGGTTTTATTAAAAAAAAAATCCACTTGAGAGTTCAGACATGGATCTGTTACATAACCTCACAAAGAAGAAAGTGGAATGACTCCGAACAATTTAAAAGAACCGATCCCTTAGATCAGGGGTGTCAAACTGTCCGTCCATGGGCCAGATGCGTCACAACGAAACCGTGTCCATCCTATTGCCAGCAATGGGGAAAAAGTTCCGATACATCGCGCGATGTCACATGACATCACGACTTTGACATGTCTGCCTTAAATGATGATCATGTTCCCCTATCAGGTAACCAAAGCCATTCTAGCTAATATTTGGCTTAAAATCCATTCCAGTACTCTTTATGCGGCAGTGAAGTCAAAAGCCCTCTGGACAATTTTGTAAAAAAAATATGTAGGTACCATGAATACTATGCTAAAATAGTTTTGTCATTATCCAAACATTTTCTTCTGTTGCAAAAAATGCTTCAGCCTCCACCTCATTCTCAATCTGCTCTTGAACATATATTCTAAGGCAATGGATAGAATTGCTGCTATAGTGGGTATTCCTAGCTCTTTTTCAATCTCTTTTTATCACTTCAACCTCCCTGCTAACCCTGAGAAAGTCCTTATGATGTCTTATGTTGGCAGAGGAAATCAGAAAAGCTGTGCGCCTGTAAGAAATGACAGCATAGAGAACGATAGGAGGATACCCATCTACACAGATCAGTACTATATAATTTAAATAAATGTAAAAATTCTTACAACCACAAAAACGTCACCTAAATGAAATGAATTAAGGTTGGACCAAGAATTCTGCTTTATTTTATCAGTTATTATTTCATTTGATGCATCTTGTTAAAAATTATTTGAAAGAAGAGAATTTTAGAAACCTAATGGGTGGTGGAGTGTGATATTCTCGTACTTATTTAATAATGAACAGCCAAGGGGTGTAGGTGAATGTCCTATTTTACCTTGTACAATTATCTGTTATGTGGTCAAAATCTCTCTGGTTTCTCACATTAATTAAATGTCATGGGGACGCATCAACCAGGAACATTATAGGCTGGGCTTTTTTTTTAGTGATGTTCACACAACCATTGAGAAATTGTTGGAGAATGCTTTCATGTTGAAAAAATTGGAGAATGTGAGGTTTCTTTTCCACAATATCTGGAGATTTTGAAATAACATTTCAATCCAGCAATTAAAAAAAGTATTTTCTAACAAAATCCATGGGGTGGTATGTATGTGTATGTACACACATATACACACGTGCACCTGCACACATACACATGTGAATAAGCAGATCACTAATTCTATGTCTACCATGAGATAACTCTTCTATAAAACAAATTTTCCAATTGTTGCGAGAAACAAGTATACAGAGCCATTGTTCATTTTTGCAGCAGAATTACAAATTACCAGTCTAGAAACACTGTGATCATCCTGTATTTGCACAGCAAATGCCAGGATTTTTAAGACAATAATACCTAAAATGGATAAGTTCAGTTTTCAATTTAAATCCCTTCCCTTCTACATTACACCATAATGTGTTTTAGATGAAAACTAAACTCCCTGTTTTCATACTGCCTTCTGATATAGAATAAATGATAGCCAATCCTTCCAATAATTGATAGAGAGTCATAACCTTTTATCTAAGTAGGGCTATTTCTGTCAACACCAAAGGGTTTCTTGAGGATAATTAGATTCCTTTATATCTATATAGTCCAAGAAGAGAAGCATCTCAGAAGAATTTATCAAACCTTTTGAAGTGGGTCTCTCAATTATAGAATCAGTTTTAAAATGATTCTGATGAAGAATAGATTTAATATATCCATTTAAAAATGTAATTTGCAGGTGCAGAATGATAGTGATACGCAACCTGGGGGATTGCTTTAGAATAACTTTCAACAATTGCAACAATACAGTATTAAATCAAGCAATCATTCTGCTTGCTATTTTTAGGACTGGGAAGAACTAGAGAACCAGATGAAATTTGGCTTTGACCAAGTCAGTATCTCTTAGCCCAACTTCTTTCACAAAACCTGTTTGGGAGATAAAAGACCACATGAAAGCTATGTAGTTCCCCAAAGCTACGTAGTTTCAACCTTCCAAAAGAGGCATAGAATTCTTTCTCTGCCTTTCCAAGGCTGTCATCAGAGAGCTGTATTTTTAAAAAGCTTTTTTTTTTTAAAAAAAGAAGAAGCTGTTGGCTGCACAAAGTTGCCAAGCCCTGCTAGAGAACAGAGCCAAAGCTGAGTCCTTAGCAAGACCAAGCAAGGGTCTTAGCAAAGTTAGGAGCCAAGGCCCTGCTAAGAAAGAGCCAAGGCAGAGTCCATCTGCAGCTTGTAGATAATAGACTACTCCTGGCATGATAAGCCAACATTCTGCATATTGTTGTTGGTGAATGAAGCCAGGCTTGGCTGTATTAAAATGACTTGCCTAATACCTTTCATGTCTGAGTCTGGATTTTTCAATGTAAAACCTTAACCATTAGTTAAGGGCAAATTTTAAAATGCAGGTTGAATGTCGAAGTAGTAAAAAAAAAAGTCATAAGTTATAAAGATGAACACTTGTAGACTAGTACTGGAATTTGAAGATGAGATACAGTTTTATGTTCTTGTTGTAAAATATCAGAGTCTTCTCTCAGCTCTTTGCTAAGCTCCTCTTTGGTCAGATTTATTGCATGGGAAATGAACTAAGCAATAACAATAAAGAACAGAAGTAGTTAAAGACATTCTATCTGGGTTTGGAAACTGGAGTGGAATGGATAATTAATAGCCTTTTTCCTAGTAGTTACAATAGCTCAGTAGTTCTATGTCTGAAAGAAAGAGGGAGAAAAAGAGTGAGGGGAAATGTGGAAGGGAATATGAGGATTTTAGCTCCATAAATTTTCAAATCATGCCATGATACTCACTGAGTATCCTGCAGAGGTATTGGTGGTCCTGTTCCCTGCAATTAGAGTCTGACACATGATATTAATTGCCGGAGTTATTGTTGGTTATTAACACATGAAGCACATCACAAGTACAAATTTTTCTCATCAGTTTTAATATTTTCTGTGGAAACAAAAATAGTATCAAAAGGAGCAAAGTACATTTTTGAATTATAGAGCCTGACCCTTAGGTTCATTTTTTGGGAACAGAAATTATACTATACTTCATATTACCTCCAAGAGGTCCCTAGATAGGAGCAGTAGGGGCAAACTGCTTGTTAAAAATCATGGTTACTTGCCTCTTGCCTCTTCACTGGAATCTCTGGAAATCAAGCAGCTGAAGAAGATGTCAGCCTTTTGTCCATAGATAGGCATATTATATATCCAATTGTAAATACCCTGACTGAATTAGAATTATAGAGACAAGTTAACAGCCTCTGAGAGTTATATCCAACCGGCAATGGAAAATGCCATTAAAAGTCTTTCTAGTTGGGATGTTGTTTCCAACTAAGCATTTCCAAG